>NC_080057.1:8962397-9267397 GCF_026212465.1 Amaranthus tricolor
AAGGATCAATGATCAATGAAGAATGAATGATGAAGAATGAACAAGGATCAATGCTCAATTAAGAATGAACGATGAAGAATGAACAAGGATCAATAGTCAATGACAAATGAACGATGAAGAATGAACAAGGATCAATGCTCAATGAAGAATGAACGATGAAGAATGAACAAGGATCAATGATCAATGAAGAATGAACAATGAAGAATGAACAAGGATCAATGCTCAATGACGAATGAACGATGAAGAATGAACAAGGATCAATGATCAATGTAGAATGAACGATGAAGAATGAACAAGGATCAATGATCAATGTAGAATAAACGATGAAGAATGAACAAGGATTAATGGTGAATGACGAATGAACGATGAAGAATGAACAAGGATCAATGATCAATGAAGAATGAACGATGAAGAATGAACAAGCATCAATGATCAATGAAGAATGAACGATGAAGAATGAACAAGGATCAATGATCAATGACAAATGAACGATGAAGAATGAACAAGGATCAATGATCAATGAAGAATGAACGATGAAGAATAAACAAGGATCAATGGTCAATGACGAATGAACGATGAAGAATGAACAAGGATCAATGATCAATGAAGAATGAACGATGAAGAATGAACAAGGATAAATGCTCAATGAAGAATGAACGATGAAGAATGAACAAGGATCAATTATCAATGGCAAATGAACGATGAAGAATGAACAAGGATCAATGATCAATGAAGAATGAATGATGAAGAATAAATAAGGATTAATGGTCAATGACGAATGAACGATGAAGAATGAACAAGGATCAATGATCAAAGAAGAATAAACGATGAAGAATGAACAAGGATCAATGATCAATGACGAATGAACGATGAAGAATGAACAAGGATCAATGATCAATAAAGGATGAACGATGAAGAATGACAAGGATCAATGATCATTGAAGAATGAACGATGAAGAATGAACAAGGATCAATGATCAATGAAGAATGAACGATGAAGAATGAACAAGGATCAATGCTCAATAAAGGATGAACGATGAAGAATGAACAAGGATCAATGATCATTGAAGAATGAACGATGAAGAATGAACAAGGATCAATGATCAATGAAGAATGAACGATGAAGAATGAACAAGGATCAATGCTCAATGAAGAATGAACGATGAAGAATGAACAAGGATCAATAGTCAATGACCAATGAACGATGAAGAATGAACAAGGATCAATGATCAATGAATAATGAACGATGAAGAATGAACAAGGATCAATGATCAAAGAAGAATGAACGATGAAGAATGAACAAGGATCAATGATCAATGAAGAATGAACGATGAAGAATGAACAAGGATCAATGATCAATGACAAATGAACGATGAAGAATGAACAAGTATCAATGATCAATGAAGAATGAACGATGAAGAATAAACAAGGATCAATGGTCAATGACGAATGAACGATGAAGAATGAACAAGGATCAATGATCAATGAAGAATGAATGATGAAGAATGAACAAGGATCAATGCTCAATGAAGAATGAACGATGAAGAATGAACAAGGATCAATAGTCAATGACAAATGAACGATGAAGAATGAACAAGGATCAATGCTCAATGAAGAATGAACGATGAAGAATGAACAAGGATCAATGATCAATGAAGAATGAACAAGGATCAATGCTCAATGACGAATGAACGATGAAGAATGAACAAGGATCAATGATCAATGTAGAATGAACGATGAAGAATGAACAAGGATCAATGATCAATGTAGAATAAACGATGAAGAATGAACAAGGATTAATGGTGAATGACGAATGAATGATGAAGAATGAACAAGGATCAATGATCAATGAAGAATGAACGATGAAGAATGAACAAGCATCAATGATCAATGAAGAATGAACGATGAAGAATGAACAAGGATCAATGATCAATGACAAATGAACGATGAAGAATGAACAAGGATCAATGATCAATGAAGAATGAACGATGAAGAATAAACAAGGATCAATGGTCAATGACGAATGAACGATGAAGAATGAACAAGGATCAATGATCAATGAAGAATGAACGATGAAGAATGAACAAGGATCAATGATGAATGACGAATGAACGATGAAGAATGAACAAGGATCAATGATGAATGAAGAATGAACGATGAAGAATGAACAAGGATCAATGATGAATGAAGAATGAACGATGAAGAATGAACAAGGATCAATGATCAATGAAGAATGAACGATGAAGAATGAACAAGGATCAATGATCAATGAAGAATGAACGACGAAGAATGAACAAGGATCAATTATCAATGACAAATGAACGGTGAAGAATGAAAAAGGATTAATGATCAATGAAGAATGAACGATGAAGAATAAACAAGGATTAATGGTCAATGACGAATGAACGATGAAGAATGAACAAGGATTAATAATCAATGAAGAATGAACGATGAAGAATGAACAAGGATTAATGGTCAATGACGAATGAACTATGTAGAATGAACAAGGATCAATGATTAATGAAGAATGAATGATGAAGAATGAACAAGGATCAATGATCAATGACGAATGAACGATGAAGAATGAACAAGGATCAATGATCAATAAAGGATGAACGATGAAGAATGAACAAGGATCAATGATCATTGAAGAATGAACGATGAAGAATGAACAAGGATCAATGATCAATGAAGAATGAACGATGAAGAATGAACAAGGATCAATGCTCAATAAAGAATGAACGATGAAGAATGAACAAGGATCAATAGTCAATGACCAATGAACGATGACGAATGAACAAGGATCAATGATCAATGAATAATGAACGATGAAGAATGAACAAGGATTAATGGTCAATGTCGAATGAACGATGAAGAATGAACAAGGATCAATGATCAATGAAGAATGAACGATGAAGAATGAACAAGGATCAATGATCAAAGAAGAATGAAAGATGAAGAATGAACAAGGATCAATGATCAATGAAGAATGAACGATGAAGAATGAACAAGGATCAATGATCAATGACAAATGAACGATGAAGAATGAACAAGTATCAATGATCAATGAAGAATGAACGATGAAGAATGAACAAGGATCAATGATCAATGACAAATGAACGATGAAGAATGAACAAGGATCAATGATCATTGAAGAATGAACGATGAAGAATGAACAAGGATCAATGATCAATGAAGAATGAACGATGAAGAATGAACAAGGATCAATGCTCAATAAAGAATGAACGATGAAGAATGAACAAGGATCAATTATCAATGGCAAATGAACGATGAAGAATGAACAAGGATCAATGATCAATGAAGAATGAATGATGAAGAATAAACAAGGATTAATGGTCAATGACGAATGAACGATGAAGAATGAACAAGGATCAATGATCAAAGAAGAATGAACGATGAAGAATGAACAAGGATCAATGGTCAATGAAGAATGAATGATGAAGAATGAACAAGGATCAATGATCAATGACGAATGAACGATGAAGAATGAACAAGGATCAATGATCAATGAAGGATGAACGATGAAGAATGAACAAGGATCAATGATCAATGAAGAATGAACGATGAAGAATGAACAAGGATTAATGGTCAATGACGAATGAACGATGAAGAATGAACAAGGATCAATGATCAATGAAGGATGAACGATGAAGAATGAACAAGGATCAATGATCAATGAAGAATGAACGATGAAAAATGAACAAGGATCAATGATGAATGACGAATGAACGATGAAGAATGAACAAGGATCAATGATGAATGAAGAATGAACGATGAAGAATGAACAAGGATCAATGATGAATGAAGAATGAACGATGAAGAATGAACAAGGATCAATGATCAATGAAGAATGAACGATGAAGAATGAACAAGGATCAATGATCAATGAAGAATGAACGACGAAGAATGAACAAGGATCAATTATCAATGACAAATGAACGGTGAAGAATGAAAAAGGATTAATGATCAATGAAGAATGAACGATGAAGAATAAACAAGGATTAATGGTCAATGACGAATGAACGATGAAGAATGAACAAGGATTAATAATCAATGAAGAATGAACGATGAAGAATGAACAAGGATTAATGGTCAATGACGAATGAACTATGTAGAATGAACAAGGATCAATGATTAATGAAGAATGAATGATGAAGAATGAACAAGGATCAATGATCAATGACGAATGAACGATGAAGAATGAACAAGGATCAATGATCAATAAAGGATGAACGATGAAGAATGAACAAGGATCAATGATCATTGAAGAATGAACGATGAAGAATGAACAAGGATCAATGATCAATGAAGAATGAACGATGAAGAATGAACAAGGATCAATGCTCAATAAAGAATGAACGATGAAGAATGAACAAGGATCAATAGTCAATGACCAATGAACGATGAAGAATGAACAAGGATCAATGATCAATGAATAATGAACGATGAAGAATGAACAAGGATTAATGGTCAATGTCGAATGAACGATGAAGAATGAACAAGGATCAATGATCAATGAAGAATGAACGATGAAGAATGAACAAGGATCAATGATCAATGACAAATGAACGATGAAGAATGAACAAGGATCAATGATCATTGAAGAATGAACGATGAAGAATGAACAAGGATCAATGATCAATGAAGAATGAACGATGAAGAATGAACAAGGATCAATGCTCAATAAAGAATGAACGATGAAGAATGAACAAGGATCAATTATCAATGGCAAATGAACGATGAAGAATGAACAAGGATCAATGATCAATGAAGAATGAATGATGAAGAATAAACAAGGATTAATGGTCAATGACGAATGAACGATGAAGAATGAACAAGGATCAATGACCAAAGAAGAATGAACGATGAAGAATGAACAAGGATCAATGGTCAATGAAGAATGAATGATGAAGAATGAACAAGGATCAATGATCAATGACGAATGAACGATGAAGAATGAACAAGGATCAATGATCAATGAAGGATGAACGATGAAGAATGAACAAGGATCAATGCTCAATGAAGAATGAACGATGAAGAATGAACAAGGATTAATGGTCAATGACGAATGAACGATGAAGAATGAACAAGGATCAATGATCAATGAAGGATGAACGATGAAGAATGAACAAGGATCAATGATCAATGAAGAATGAACGATGAAGAATGAACAAGGATCAATGATGAATGACGAATGAACGATGAAGAATGAACAAGGATCAATGATGAATGAAGAATGAACGATGAAGAATGAACAAGGAACAATGATGAATGAAGAATGAACGATGAAGAATGAACAAGGATCAATGATCAATGAAGAATGAACGATGAAGAATGAACAAGGATCAATGATCAATGAAGAATGAACGACGAAGAATGAACAAGGATCAATTATCAATGACAAATGAACGGTGAAGAATGAAAAAGGATTAATGATCAATGAAGAATGAACGATGAAGAATAAACAAGGATTAATGGTCAATGACGAATGAACGATGAAGAATGAACAAGGATTAATAATCAATGAAGAATGAACGATGAAGAATGAACAAGGATTAATGGTCAATGACGAATGAACTATGTAGAATGAACAAGGATCAATGATTAATGAAGAATGAATGATGAAGAATGAACAAGGATCAATGATCAATGACGAATGAACGATGAAGAATGAACAAGGATCAATGATCAATAAAGGATGAACGATGAAGAATGAACAAGGATCAATGATCATTGAAGAATGAACGATGAAGAATGAACAAGGATCAATGATCAATGAAGAATGAACGATGAAGAATGAACAAGGATCAATGCTCAATAAAGAATGAACGATGAAGAATGAACAAGGATCAATAGTCAATGAACAATGAACGATGAAGAATGAACAAGGATCAATGATCAATGAATAATGAACGATGAAGAATGAACAAGGATTAATGGTCAATGTCGAATGAACGATGAAGAATGAACAAGGATCAATGATCAATGAAGAATGAACGATGAAGAATGAACAAGGATCAATGATCAAAGAAGAATGAACGATGAAGAATGAACAAGGATCAATGATCAATGAAGAATGAACGATGAAGAATGAACAAGGATCAATGATCAATGACAAATGAACGATGAAGAATGAACAAGTATCAATGATCAATGAAGAATGAACGATGAAGAATGAACAAGGATCAATGATCAATGACAAATGAACGATGAAGAATGAACAAGGATCAATGATCATTGAAGAATGAACGATGAAGAATGAACAAGGATCAATGATCAATGAAGAATGAACGATGAAGAATGAACAAGGATCAATGCTCAATAAAGAATGAACGATGAAGAATGAACAAGGATCAATAGTCAATGACCATTGAACGATGAAGAATGAACAAGGATCAATGATCAATGAATAATGAACGATGAAGAATGAACAAGGATTAATGGTCAATGTCGAATGAACGATGAAGAATGAACAAGGATCAATGATCAATGAAGAATGAACGATGAAGAATGAACAAGGATCAATGATCAAAGAAGAATGAACGATGAAGAATGAACAAGGATCAATGATCAATGAAGAATGAACGATGAAGAATGAACAAGGATCAATGATCAATGACAAATGAACGATGAAGAATGAACAAGTATCAATGATCAATGAAGAATGAACGATGAAGAATGAACAAGGATCAATGATCAATGACAAATGAACGATGAAGAATGAACAAGGATCAATGATCAATGAAGAATGAACGATGAAGAATGAACAAAGATTAATGCTCAATGAAGAATGAACGATGAAGAATGAACAAGGATCAATGATCAATGCAGAATGAACGATGAAGAATGAACAAGGATTAATGGTCAATGACGAATGAACGATGAAGAATGAACAAGGATCAATGATCAATGAAGAATGAACGATGAAGAATGAACAAGGATCAATGATCAATGAAGAATGAACGATGAAGAATGAACAAGGATCAATAGTCAATGAAGAATGAACAAGGATCAATGATGAATGACGAATGAACGATGAAATATGAACAAGGATCAATGATCAATGAAGAATGAACGATGAAGAATGAACAAGGATCAATGATCAATGACAAATGAACGATGAAAAATGAACAAGTATCAATGATCAATGAAGAATGAACGATGAAGAATAAACAAGGATCAATGGTCAATGACGAATGAACGATGAAGAATGAACAAGGATCAATGATCAATGAAGAATGAATGATGAAGAATGAACAAGGATCAATGCTGAATGAAGAATGAACGATGAAGAATGAACAAGGATCAATAGTCAATGACAAATGAACGATGAAGAATGAACAAGGATCAATGCTCAATGAAGAATGAACGATGAAGAATGAACAAGGATCAATGATCAATGAAGAATGAACAATGAAGAATGAACAAGGATCAATGCTCAATGACGAATGAACGATGAAGAATGAACAAGGATCAATGATCAATGTAGAATGAACGATGAAGAATGAACAAGGATCAATGATCAATGTAGAATAAACGATGAAGAATGAACAAGGATTAATGGTGAATGACGAATGAACGATGAAGAATGAACAAGGATCAATGATCAATGAAGAATGAACGATGAAGAATGAACAAGCATCAATGATCAATGAAGAATGAACGATGAAGAATGAACAAGGATCAATGATCAATGACAAATGAACGATGAAGAATGAACAAGGATCAATGATCAATGAAGAATGAACGATGAAGAATAAACAAGGATCAATGGTCAATGACGAATGAACGATGAAGAATGAACAAGGATCAATGATTAATGAAGAATGAACGATGAAGAATGAACAAGGATAAATGCTCAATGAAGAATGAACGATGAAGAATGAACAAGGATCAATTATCAATGGCAAATGAACGATGAAGAATGAACAAGGATCAATGATCAATGAAGAATGAATGATGAAGAATAAACAAGGATTAATGGTCAATGACGAATGAACGATGAAGAATGAACAAGGATCAATGATCAAAGAAGAATGAACGATGAAGAATGAACAAGGATCAATGGTCAATGAAGAATGAATGATGAAGAATGAACAAGGATCAATGATCAATGACGAATGAACGATGAAGAATGAACAAGGATCAATGATCAATGAAGGATGAACGATGAAGAATGAACAAGGATCAATGATCAATGAAGAATGAACGATGAAGAATGAACAAGGATTAATGGTCAATGACGAATGAACGATGAAGAATGAACAAGGATCAATGATCAATGAAGGATGAACGATGAAGAATGAACAAGGATCAATGATCAATGAAGCATGAACGATGAAGAATGAACAAGGATCAATGATAAATGACGAATGAACGATGAAGAATGAACAAGGATCAATGATGAATGAAGAATGAACGATGAAGAATGAACAAGGATCAATGATGAATGAAGAATGAACGATGAAGAATGAACAAGGATCAATGATCAATGAAGAATGAACGATAAAGAATGAACAAGGATCAATGATCAATGAAGAATGAACGACGAAGAATGAACAAGGATCAATTATCAATGACAAATGAACGGTGAAGAATGAAAAAGGATTAATGATCAATGAAGAATGAACGATGAAGAATAAACAAGGATTAATGGTCAATGACGAATGAACGATGAAGAATGAACAAGGATTAATAATCAATGAAGAATGAACGATTAAGAATGAACAAGGATTAATGGTCAATGAAGAATGAAATATGTAGAATGAACAAGGATCAATGATTAATGAAGAATGAATGATGAAGAATGAACAAGGATCAATGATCAATGACGAATGAACGATGAAGAATGAACAAGGATCAATGATCAATAAAGGCTGAACGATGAAGAATGAACAAGGATCAATGATCATTGAAGAATGAACGATGACGAATGAACAAGGATCAATGATCAATGAAGAATGAACGATGAAGAATGAACAAGGATCAATGCTCAATAAAGAATGAACGATGAAGAATGAACAAGGATCAATAGTCAATGACCAATGAACGATGAAGAATGAACAAGGATCAATGATCAATGACAAATGAACGATGAAGAATGAACAAGGATCAATGATCAATGAAGAATGAACGATGAAGAATGAACAAAGATTAATGCTCAATGAAGAATGAACGATGAAGAATGAACAAGGATCAATGATCAATGCAGAATGAACGATGAAGAATGAACAAGGATTAATGGTCAATGTCGAATGAACGATGAAGAATGAACAAGGATCAATGATCAATGAAGAATGAACGATGAAGAATGAACAAGGATCAATGATCAATGAAGAATGAACGATGAAGAATGAACAAGGATCAATAGTCAATGAAGAATGAACAAGGATCAATGATGAATGACGAATGAACGATGAAATATGAACAAGGATCAATGATCAATGAAGAATGAACGATGAAGAATGAACAAGGATCAATGATCAATGAAGAATGAACGATGAAGAATGAACAAGGATCAATGAAGAATGACGAATGAACGATGAAGAATGAACAAGGATCAATGATCAATGAAGAATGAACGATGAAGAATGAACAAAGATTAATGCTCAATGAAGAATGAACGATGAAGAATGAACAAGGATCAATGATCAATGAAGAATGAACGATGAAGAATGAACAAGGATTAATGGTCAATGACGAATGAACGATGAAGAATGAACAAGGACCAATGATCAATGAAGAATGAACAAGGATTAATGCTCAATGAAGAATGAACGATGAAGAATGAACAAGGATTAATGGTCAATGTCGAATGAACGATGAAGAATGAACAAGGATCAATGATCAATGAATAATGAACGATGAAGAATGAACAAGGATTAATGGTCAATGTCGAATGAACGATGAAGAATGAACAAGGATCAATGATCAATGAAGAATGAACGATGAAGAATGAACAAGGATCAATGATCAATGAAGAATGAACAAGGATCAATGAAGAATGACTAATTAACGATGAAGAATGAACAAGGATCAATGATGAATGAAGAATGAACGATGAAGAATGAACAAGGATCAATGATCAAAGAAGAATGAACGATGAAGAATTAACAAGGATCAATGATGAATGAAGAATGAACGATGAAGAATGAACAAGGATCAATGATCAATCAAGAATGAACGATGAAGATTGAACAAGGATTAATGGTCAATGACGAATGAACGATGAAGAATGAACACGGATCAATGATCAATGAAGAATGAACGATGAAGAATGAACAAGGATCAATGATCAATGAAGAATGAACGATGAAGAATGAACAAGGATTAATGGTCAATGACGAATGAACGATGAAGAATGAACAAGGATCAATGATCAATGAAGAATGAACGATGAAGAATGAACAAGGGTTAATGGTCAATGTTGAATGAACGATGAAGAATGAACAAGGATCAATGATCAATGACGAATGAACGATGAAGAATGAACAAGGTGATGTAAATGCTAACTCAAGACTTCCTAAATGATTAAGGAAGGAGAAGGACAAAAGAAAAGAAAGAAGAAGTAATTTGGGCAGAATGTATATTTGAATGAAAATAGGACAACCAAAGCACAAGAACAAACTCAATGCAATAGTATTTAGGCTAGAGACAAGACAAACTCAATCTCCCCTAGTTTAATACTCAAGAACACACTCAAAGTATTAAAGAACTCTTGTTAACCTTGGACAAACACAAAGATAGGCAAGAAGAAAACACAAAGGTTGATTCATAAAACAAGTCTGAACTTTCATTCATGAATAGCTCTCTTTAAATAGAGTTACAACAGCAAAAGGAAGCTAAAAAAAAGCAAGAGAAATTAAGGTGGGACGTCCAAGCATGGGGAACAAGCATTGGAACTCACAAAACAGCATTAAATAGCCTCCAAAGCATGCATTAGGCTGATTTAAGTTGTTCCCCAAGCATGCAGTAGCTAATTAATCAGATTTAAGTGGTAAAAGACTTTAAAAAAAACATAACTAAACTTGGACCTATCAAAGTGACGTCCAACCAATATATAGGTAGCTTTACTTAATCTTCAACCCAAGTTAGACATGTAACAAATTCAGATTTAAAAGGATTAAAACCAAGTACTTCAAGAACTAAAGCAATCGGCTCATGAGATAACGTATTTGATAATGGATCATTCTCTCCTTCTTTTGAAGAGTTTGTCCTCAAACTTGAATCATCCAAGTACGGTGACAAATCGCCCACATTAAAAGTAGCACTAACACCCATCAACTCATCAGGAAGTTCAATCTTGTATGCATTATCATTTACCCTCTCAAGTACTTTAAACGGACCATCAGAACGAGGCATGAGCTTGTTTTTGCGAAGCTTCGGAAATCTCTCTTTTCTCAAATGAAGCCAAACCAAATCCCCAGGGTTAAATATGGGTTGTTTCCTTTTTTTGTTTGCTCTCTCTTGGTATTTTTTATTCATCTCCTCAATTCTTTTCTTTACTTGCTCACAGGTTTTTTGAAAGGTTTCCACCCTCTTTTTTGCATCTTTTTCTACCATATTAGTTTTCAGCAAGGGAATCAAATCAACAGGCACAAATGGATTCACTCCATACACTACTTCAAAAGGAGAACGAGAAGTAGTTAAAGAATAAGCCCTATTGTAAGCAAACTCCGCATGGGCTAGTTTCATGTCCCAATCTTTCTGCGTTTTGCTCACAAGACCACGTAACAAAGCACCCAAAGTTCTATTTGTCACCTCTGTTTGTCCATCAGTTTGGGGATGATGAGAGGTGCTAAATAGTAACTTGGTACCAACCAACTTCCATAGGGTCCTCCAAAAGTGACTTAAAAACTTGGAGTCCCTATCCGAAACTATACTTCGAGGAATGCCATGTAGTTTGACAATTTCCTTGAAGTACAATTCAGCCACTTTTACTGCATCATCTGTTTTATTACAAGCTACAAAATGAGCCATTTTGGAAAATCTATCTACCACCACCATAATGCTATCTCTACCCCTTTGAGTCCGTGGTAGCCCAACAATGAAATCCATGCTAACACTTTCCCAAGGAGAATCTGGAACAGGTAATGGAGTATAAAGCCCTTTTGTGAAATGCCCTTTTGACTTTTGACATGTAGCACATCTCTCCACAACTAAAGTAACATCCCTGATCATCCTTGGCCAATAGAAATGCTCACCAAGAATATCAAGAGTCTTTTGAATGCCAAAATGACCAGCCAATCCACCACTATGAACTTCTCTTACCAATAATTCACGAATGCCACTTTTAGGAACACACAACTTGTTACCTTTAAAAAGATAACCATCTTGATCAACGTAATCTTTCGATGGCTTTGGAAATTCATTAGCAAAATCAGGATCATCTTTGTAATACTCCTTGAGTTGTTCAAAACCCAAAACCTTAGCATCCACCATAGAAAGCAAGTATGCTCTTCGAGATAAAGCATCAGCTACAATATTACTTTTTCCATCTTTATATTTGGAGCTAAAGGTAAATGATTGAAGAAATTCTACCCACTTTGCATGTCTTTTATTAAGTTTTTGTTGCCCATTTATGAATTTTAAAGCTTCATGATCAGAATGAAGAACAAAGGGTTTTGGTCTAAGGTAATGAGACCAATGATCAAGAGCTCTAACGATGGCATAAAATTCACGATCATAAGTAGAGTAATTCAATTTAGCCTCACTTAACTTCTCACTAAAGAAACTTACTGGCTTCTTTTCTTGAATAAGGACAGCCCCTATTCCAACCCCACTTGCATCACACTCTACTTCAAACACGTTGTTAAAATCAGGGAGAACAAGTATAGGTGCATTGCAAAGCATGTATTTGACTTTATCAAAAGCCCTTTGAGCATTTTCAGTCCATTCAAATTCACCCTTTTTTGTTAACTCGGTAATGGGAGCCATAATAGAAGAGAAGTTTCTAATGAACCGCCTATAGAAAGAAGCAAGCCCATGAAAACTCCTTACCTCATGCACATTGGTTGGAGCCAACCAAGACTTAACTGCCTTAACCTTTTCTGGATCTACTTGCACTCCTTCTCTAGTCACAATGTATCCCAAAAATGACACACTAGGGGTCATAAAAAAACACTTCTCAAGCTTTCCATACAACTTTACTTCCCTCAATTTTTCAAACAACCTCTTCAAATGCACCATATGGTCTTCATTGTTTTTACTATACACTAGAATATCATCCAAGTAAACAACAACAAAATTATTAAGAAAAGGACGGAGAACCTCATTCATTAACCTCATGAAAGAACTTGGAGCATTGCAAAGTCCAAATGGCATCACTAACCACTCATATAACCCTTGTTTTGTTTTAAAAGCAGTTTTCCATTCATCCCCTTCCCTTATTCTCATTTGATGATAACCACTCCTTAAATCTATTTTTGAAAAGACTAAGGCTCCACTTAATTCATCAAGCATATCTTGCAACCTAGGCATAGGAAAACGGTATTTGATGGTTATGTTATTTATGGATCTACTATCTACACACATTCTCCAAGTGCCATCTTTCTTAGGCACTAAAAGGGCAGGGACAGCACAAGGACTAAGACTTTCTCTCACGTAGCCCCTTTCAATCAACTCACTCACTTGCCTCTCAAGCTCTTTACTTTCCTCGGGGTTACATCTATAAGCAGCTTTATTTGGCAAAGGTGCTCCAGGAATCAAGTCAATGGCGTGCTCAATGCCTCTTATTGGTGGGAGGCCCTTGGGCAAGTCATTTGGAAATACATCTTTGTACTCTTCTAATAACTCATTTAAGGAAGATGAGTTATCACAAGAAGTACTAATCTGATCTTTGGTCCTTAGAACCAAAGCATAACCACCACCATATTCATCCACTATTTTTTCAAACTCATTACATGTTACAAGATAGTTGCTTTTGTCTTTTTCTTTCTTAGCAACTTTAGGGGGTAAGGGAATTAATTTGACTTTTCTACCATCTTTTTTTGTTACAATATACTCATTACTTTTTCCTCTATGCTCCGAATTGTGATCAAATTGCCATGGTCTTCCAAGCAGCAAGTGACAAGCATCCATGGGAATTACATCGCACCATCTTTCATCTTCAAAGCCTCCAATAGAATAAGAAACCAAAGCTTGCTTCCTCACCCTTATTCCAGTGCTATCATTCAACCAATTCAACTTGTAAGGTTCTTCATGATCTCTAGTAGCTAACTTCAGCTTACTCACAACTTCAGATGATACTACATCAGTTTGTGCACCACTATCAACTATAACATTGCAAGTATTCTCTCCAATTTTGCATCTAGCATGAAACAAATTGTGCCGTTGCTTCAAATCAGCTTGTGGCTCACTAAATAGCACTTTTCGAACCACCATCATATTGTACTCATCTTCTGGTTGTATTTCCTCCTCATAATCATCCTCCAAATCTTCCACTTCATTTGCCACAAAATTATACATTTTTTCCTCTTCATCCATAATAGCACACTGAGTAGATGTTAAAACAGCCTTGCTAGGACATTCACTAGCAATATGTCCTCTTCCATGACATTTAAAACATTTCCTCCTTGTTGCAAGTTCACTAGGCGACACAACAGCCTTTTCTTTTGATTTTTCGCTTATAAAACTAGATGGGAAAGCCTTACTTTGAAAAGTACTCCCTTTTGAGTTGGAAGGAGTAAACTTCGAAGTACCTTTGTAAGGAAACTTAGGCTTTTCCTTCTCTTTCTCTTCCTTGGATTGTGCTTCATATTTCAAAGCCAATTTGCAAACATCACTAAAAGAAGCATAATGAGTAACTTCCACTTTTCTACAAATATTTTTGGACAGCCCTTTAATGAAACGAGCAATTTTAAAGGCTTCCTTCTCTTGCAAATCACAAATCAAACATAGTTTTTCAAACTCTCTAATGTATTCTTCCACACTCATCTCATTTTCTTGTGAAAGATGTGTAAGTTTCAAGTATTGCTCCTGCTCATACTCCTTACTCACCCATTTATCCCTCATCTTTTTTTTAAATTTTTCCCAAGAGTCCATTTTATTTTTTCCTTCTCTTCTTCTATTTGCTTTAACATTTTCGTACCATAAGGCAGCAAGTTTAGTGAGTTTAAGAACAGCAAGCTTAAACTTCTTTTTATCATCATACTCCTTATATTCAAACACGGTTTCAATTTGCCTTAGCCAATCAAGAAATGATTCGCTATCATGACCTCCATCAAATTCTGGAAGATCAATTCTAAGCCCCCTATCTTCATCAAAAGATTTATAATTATTTCCACTACTAGAATCCTCATTTTCAATCTCACCAATTTTTCTTGTAGCTTTTAAAAGTATATCAGCCATAGCATCCATTCTTGTATCTTGCTTTTGTTTTTCAATCTCACGCTCTTCATTTTTTTTCTCCATTCTTTCTAACCTCAAATTGATTGATCTCAATAGCTCAGCGAGGTTTTCTTCAGCCATAGTTTTTTTTTTTGTGTTTATTTTGAATGAATTAACACTTTGAAACACTCTTTAAAATACCAAAGCTCTGATACCAAATGATGTAAATGCTAACTCAAGACTTCCTAAATGATTAAGGAAGGAGAAGGACAAAAGAAAAGAAAGAAGAAGTAATTTGGGCAGAATGTATATTTGAATGAAAATAGGACAACCAAAGCACAAGAACAAACTCAATGCAATAGTATTTAGGCTAGAGACAAGACAAACTCAATCTCCCCTAGTTTAATACTCAAGAACACACTCAAAGTATTAAAGAACTCTTGTTAACCTTGGACAAACACAAAGATAGGCAAGAAGAAAACACAAAGGTTGATTCATAAAACAAGTCTGAACTTTCATTCATGAATAGCTCTCTTTAAATAGAGTTACAACAGCAAAAAGAAGCTAAAAAGCAAGAGAAATTAAGGTGGGACGTCCAAGCATGGGGAACAAGCATTGGAACTCACAAAACAACATTAAATAGCCTCCAAAGCATGCATTAGGCTGATTTAAGTTGTTCCCTAAGCATGCAGTAGCTAATTAATCAGATTTAAGTGGTAAAAAGACTTTAAAAAACATAACTAAACTTGGACCTATCAAAGTGACGTCCAACCAATATATATGTAGCTTCACTTAATCTTCAACCCAAGTTAGACATGTAACAAATTCAGATTTAAAAGGATTAAAACCAAGTACTTCAAGAACTAAAGCAATCGGCTCATGAGATAACGTATTTGATAATGGATCACAAGGATCAATAATCAATGACGAATGAACGATGAAGAATGAACAAGGATCAATGATCAATGACGAATGGACGATGAAGAATGAACAAGGATCAATGGTCAATGACGAATGAACGATGAAGAATGAACAAGGATCAATGATCAAAGAAGAATGAACGATGAAGAATTCACAAGGATCAATGATCAATGAAGAATGAACGATGAAGAATGAAAGATGAAGAATGAACAAGGATCAATGATCAATGAAGAATGAACAAGGATCAATGATAAATGAAGAATGAACGATGAAGAATGAACAAGGATCAATAGTCAATGACGAATGAACGATGAAGAATGAACAAGGATCAATGATCAATGAAGAATGAACGATGAAGAATGAACAAGGATCAATGATCAATGACGAATGAACGATGAAGAATGAACAAGGATCAATGATCACAGAAGAATGAACGATGAAGAATTCACAAAGATCAATGATCAATGAAGAATGAACGATGAAGAATGAACAAGGAGCAATGATCAATGAAGAATGAACAATGAAGAATGAACAAGGATCAATGCTCAATGACGAATGAACGATGAAGAATGAACAAGGATCAATGATCAATGTAGAATGAACGATGAAGAATGAACAAGGATTAATGGTGAATGACGAATGAACGATGAAGAATGAACAACGATCAATGATCAATGAAGAACGAACGATGAAGAATGAACGAGGATCAATGATTAATGAAGAATGAACGATGAAGAATGAACAAGGATCAATGATCAATGACAAATGAACGATGAAGAATTAACAAGGATCAATGATCAATGAAGAATGAACGATGAAGAATAAACAAGGATCAATGGTCAATGACGAATGAACGATGAAGAATGAACAAGGATCAATGATCAAAGAAGAATGAACGATGAAGAATTTACAAGGATCAATAATCAATGAAGAATGAACGATGAAGAATGAACAAGGATCAATGATCAATGAAGAATGAACAATGAAGAATGAACAAGGATCAATGATCAATGAAGAATGAACGATGAAGAATGAACAAGGATCAATGATCAATGACGAATGAACGATAAAGAATGAACAAGGATCAATGGTCAATGACGAATGAACGTTGAAGAATGAATAAGGATCAATGATCAATGAAGAATGAACGATGAGGAATGAACAAGGATCAATGATCAATGAAGAATGAACGAAGAAGAATGAACAAGGATCAATGATCAATGAAGAATGAACGATGAAGAATGAACAAGGATCAATGATCAATGAAGAATGAACGATGAAGAATGAACAAGGATCAATGAAAAATGACGAATGAACGATGAAGAATGAACAAGGATCAATGATCAATGAAGAATGAACGATGAAGAATGAACAAAGATTAATGCTCAATGAAGAATGAACGATGAAGAATGAACAAGGATCAATGATGAATGAAGAATGAACGATGAAGAATGAACAAGGATCAATGATCAAAGAAGAATGAACGATGAAGAATTAACAAGGATCAATGATCAATGAAGAATGAACGATGAAGAATGAACAAGGATCAATGATCAATCAAGAATGAACGATGAAGATTGAACAAGGATTAATGGTCAATGACGAATGAACGATGAAGAATGAACAAGGATCGTTGATCAATGAAGAATGAACGATGAAGAATGAACAAGGATCAATGATCAATGAAGAATGAACGATGAAGAATGAACAAGGATTAATGGTCAATGACGAATGAACGATGAAGAATGAACAAGGATCAATGATCAATGAAGAATGAACGATGAAGAATGAACAAGGATTAATGGTCAATGTCGAATGAACGATGAAGAATGAACAAGGATCAATGATCAATGACGTATGAACGATGAAGAATGAACAAGGATCAATAATCAATGACGAATGAACGATGAAGAATGAACAAGGATCAATGATCAATGACGAATGGACGATGAAGAATGAACAAGGATCAATGGTCAATGACGAATGAACGATGAAGAATGAACAAGGATCAATGATCAAAGAAGAATGAACGATGAAGAATTCACAAGGATCAATGATCAATGAAGAATGAACGATGAAGAATGAACGATGAAGAATGAACAAGGATCAATGATCAATGAAGAATGAACAAGGATCAATGATAAATGAAGAATGAACGATGAAGAATGAACAAGGATCAATAGTCAATGACGAATGAACGATGAAGAATGAACAAGGATCAATGATCAATGAAGAATGAACGATGAAGAATGAACAAGGATCAATGATCAATGACGAATGAACGATGAAGAATGAACGATGAAGAATGAACAAGGATCAATGATCAATGAAGAATGAACAAGGATCAATGATAAATGAAGAATGAACGATGAAGAATGAACAAGGATCAATAGTCAATGACGAATGAACGATGAAGAATGAACAAGGATCAATGATCAAAGAAGAATGAACGATGAAGAATTTACAAGGATCAATAATCAATGAAGAATGAACGATGAAGAATGAAAAAGGATCAATGATCAATGAAGAATGAACAATGAAGAATGAACAAGGATCAATGATCAATGAAGAATGAACGATGAAGAATGAACAAGGATCAATGATCAATGACGAATGAACGATAAAGAATGAACAAGGATCAATGGTCAATGACGAATGAACGATGAAGAATGAACAAGGATCAATGATCAATGAAGAATGAACGATGAGGAATGAACAAGGATCAATGATCAATGAAGAATGAACGAAGAAGAATGAACAAGGATCAATGATCAATGAAGAATGAACGATGAAGAATGAACAAGGATCAATGATCAATGAAGAATGAACGATGAAGAATGAACAAGGATCAATGAAAAATGACGAATGAACGATGAAGAATGAACAAGGATCAATGATCAATGAAGAATGAACGATGAAGAATGAACAAAGATTAATGCTCAATGAAGAATGAACGATGAAGAATGAACAAGGATCAATGATCAATGAAGAATGAACGATGAAAAATGAACAAGGATTAATGGTCAATGACGAATGAACGATGAAGAATGAACAAGGATCAATGATCAATGAAGAATGAACGATGAAGAATGAACAAGGATTAATGCTCAATGAAGAATGAACGATGAAGAATGAACAAGGATCAATGATCAATGAAGAATGCACGATGAAGAATGAACAAGGATTAATGGTCAATGACGAATGAACGATGAAGAATTAACAAGGATTAATGGTCAATGACGAATGAACGATGAAGAATGAAAAAGGATCAATGATCAATGAAGAATGAACGATGAAGAATAAACAAGGATCAATGGTCAATGACAAATGAACGATGAAGAATGAACAAGGATCAATGATCAATGAAGAATGAACGATGAAAAATGAACAAGGATTAATGATCAATGACGAATGAACGATGAAGAATGAACAAGGATCAATGATCAATGAAGAATGAACGATGAAGAATGAACAAGGATTAATGCTCAATGAAGAATGAACGATGAAGAATGAACAAGGATCAATGATCAATGAAGAATGCACGATGAAGAATGAACAAGGATTAATGGTCAATGACGAATGAACGATGAAGAATGAACAAGGATCAATGATCAATGAAGAATGAACGATGAAGAATGAACAAGGATTAATGGTCAATGTCGAATGAACGATGAAGAATGAACAAGGATCAATGATCAATGACGAATGAACGATGAAGAATGAACAAGGATCAATAATCAATGACGAATGAACGATGAAGAATGAACAAGGATCAATGATCAATGACGAATGGACGATGAAGAATGAACAAGGATCAATGGTCAATGACGAATGAACGATGAAGAATGAACAAGGATCAATGATCAAAGAAGAATGAACGATGAAGAATTCACAAGGATCAATGATCAATGAAGAATGAACGATGAAGAATGAACGATGAAGAATGAACAAGGATCAATGATCAATGAAGAATGAACAAGGATCAATGATAAATGAAGAATGAACGATGAAGAATGAACAAGGATCAATAGTCAATGACGAATGAACGATGAAGAATGAACAAGGATCAATGAAAAATGACGAATGAACGATGAAGAATGAACAAGGATCAATGATCAATGAAGAATGAACGATGAAGAATGAACAAAGATTAATGCTCAATGAAGAATGAACGATGAAGAATGAACAAGGATCAATGATGAATGAAGAATGAACGATGAAGAATGAACAAGGATCAATGATCAAAGAAGAATGAACGATGAAGAATTAACAAGGATCAATGATCAATGAAGAATGAACGATGAAGAATGAACAAGGATCAATGATCAATCAAGAATGAACGATGAAGATTGAACAAGGATTAATGGTCAATGACGAATGAACGATGAAGAATGAACAAGGATCGTTGATCAATGAAGAATGAACGATGAAGAATGAACAAGGATCAATGATCAATGAAGAATGAACGATTAAGAATGAACAAGGATTAATGGTCAATGACGAATGAACGATGAAGAATGAACAAGGATCAATGATCAATGAAGAATGAACGATGAAGAATGAACAAGGATTAATGGTCAATGTCGAATGAACGATGAAGAATGAACAAGGATCAATGATCAATGACGTATGAACGATGAAGAATGAACAAGGATCAATAATCAATGACGAATGAACGATGAAGAATGAACAAGGATCAATGATCAATGACGAATGGACGATGAAGAATGAACAAGGATCAATGGTCAATGACGAATGAACGATGAAGAATGAACAAGGATCAATGATCAAAGAAGAATGAACGATGAAGAATTCACAAGGATCAATGATCAATGAAGAATGAACGATGAAGAATGAACGATGAAGAATGAACAAGGATCAATGATCAATGAAGAATGAACAAGGATCAATGATAAATGAAGAATGAACGATGAAGAATGAACAAGGATCAATAGTCAATGACGAATGAACGATGAAGAATGAACAAGGATCAATGATCAATGAAGAATGAACGATGAAGAATGAACAAGGATCAATGATCAATGACGAATGAACGATGAAGAATGAACAAGGATCAATGATCAATGAAGAATGAACGATGAAGAATGAACAAGGATTAATGCTCAATGAAGAATGAACGATGAAGAATGAACAAGGATCAATGATCAATGAAGAATGCACGATGAAGAATGAACAAGGATTAATGGTCAATGACGAATGAACGATGAAGAATTAACAAGGATTAATGGTCAATGACGAATGAACGATGAAGAATGAAAAAGGATCAATGATCAATGAAGAATGAACGATGAAGAATAAACAAGGATCAATGGTCAATGACAAATGAACGTTGAAGAATGAACAAGGATCAATGATCAATGAAGAATGAACGATGAAAAATGAACAAGGATTAATGATCAATGACGAATGAACGATGAAGAATGAACAAGGATCAATGATCAATGAAGAATGAACGATGAAGAATGAACAAGGATTAATGCTCAATGAAGAATGAACGATGAAGAATGAACAAGGATCAATGATCAATGAAGAATGCACGATGAAGAATGAACAAGGATTAATGGTCAATGACGAATGAACGATGAAGAATGAACAAGGATCAATGATCAATGAAGAATGAACGATGAAGAATGAACAAGGATTAATGGTCAATGTCGAATGAACGATGAAGAATGAACAAGGATCAATGATCAATGACGAATGAACGATGAAGAATGAACAAGGATCAATAATCAATGACGAATGAACGATGAAGAATGAACAAGGATCAATGATCAATGACGAATGGACGATGAAGAATGAACAAGGATCAATGGTCAATGACGAATGAACGATGAAGAATGAACAAGGATCAATGATCAAAGAAGAATGAACGATGAAGAATTCACAAGGATCAATGATCAATGAAGAATGAAGGATGAAGAATGAAGGATGAAGAATGAACAAGGATCAATGATCAATGAAGAATGAACAAGGATCAATGATAAATGAAGAATGAACGATGAAGAATGAACAAGGATCAATAGTCAATGACGAATGAACGATGAAGAATGAACAAGGATCAATGAAAAATGACGAATGAACGATGAAGAATGAACAAGGATCAATGATCAATGAAGAATGAACGATGAAGAATGAACAAAGATTAATGCTCAATGAAGAATGAACGATGAAGAATGAACAAGGATCAATGATGAATGAAGAATGAACGATGAAGAATGAACAAGGATCAATGATCAAAGAAGAATGAACGATGAAGAATTAACAAGGATCAATGATCAATGAAGAATGAACGATGAAGAATGAACAAGGATCAATGATCAATCAAGAATGAACGATGAAGATTGAACAAGGATTAATGGTCAATGACGAATGAACGATGAAGAATGAACAAGGATCGTTGATCAATGAAGAATGAACGATGAAGAATGAACAAGGATCAATGATCAATGAAGAATGAACGATGAAGAATGAACAAGGATTAATGGTCAATGACGAATGAACGATGAAGAATGAACAAGGATCAATGATCAATGAAGAATGAACGATGAAGAATGAACAAGGATTAATGGTCAATGTCGAATGAACGATGAAGAATGAACAAGGATCAATGATCAATGACGTATGAACGATGAAGAATGAACAAGGATCAATAATCAATGACGAATGAACGATGAAGAATGAACAAGGATCAATGATCAATGACGAATGGACGATGAAGAATGAACAAGGATCAATGGTCAATGACGAATGAACGATGAAGAATGAACAAGGATCAATGATCAAAGAAGAATGAACGATGAAGAATTCACAAGGATCAATGATCAATGAAGAATGAACGATGAAGAATGAACGATGAAGAATGAACAAGGATCAATGATCAATGAAGAATGAACAAGGATCAATGATAAATGAAGAATGAACGATGAAGAATGAACAAGGATCAATAGTCAATGACGAATGAACGATGAAGAATGAACAAGGATCAATGATCAATGAAGAATGAACGATGAAGAATGAACAAGGATCAATGATCAATGACGAATGAACGATGAAGAATGAACAAGGATCAATGATCAAAGAAGAATGAACGATGAAGAATTCACAAGGATCAATGATCAATGAAGAATGAACGATGAAGAATGAACAAGGAGCAATGATCAATGAAGAATGAACAATGAAGAATGAACAAGGATCAATGCTCAATGACGAATGAACGATGAAGAATGAACAAGGATCAATGATCAATGTAGAATGAACGATGAAGAATGAACAAGGATTAATGGTGAATGACGAATGAACGATGAAGAATGAACAACGATCAATGATCAATGAAGAACGAACGATGAAGAATGAACGAGGATCAATGATTAATGAAGAATGAACGATGAAGAATGAACAAGGATCAATGATCAATGACAAATGAACGATGAAGAATGAACAAGGATCAATGATCAATGAAGAATGAACGATGAAGAATAAACAAGGATCAATGGTCAATGACGAATGAACGATGAAGAATGAACAAGGATCAATGATCAAAGAAGAATGAACGATGAAGAATTTACAAGGATCAATAATCAATGAAGAATGAACGATGAAGAATGAAAAAGGATCAATGATCAATGAAGAATGAACAATGAAGAATGAACAAGGATCAATGATCAATGAAGAATGAACGATGAAGAATGAACAAGGATCAATGATCAATGACGAATGAACGATAAAGAATGAACAAGGATCAATGGTCAATGACGAATGAACGATGAAGAATGAACAAGGATCAATGATCAATGAAGAATGAACGATGAGGAATGAACAAGGATCAATGATCAATGAACAATGAACGAAGAAGAATGAACAAGGATCAATGATCAATGAAGAATGAACGATGAAGAATGAACAAGGATCAATGATCAATGAAGAATGAACGATGAAGAATGAACAAGGATCAATGAAAAATGACGAATGAACGATGAAGAATGAACAAGGATCAATGATCAATGAAGAATGAACGATGAAGAATGAACAAAGATTAATGCTCAATGAAGAATGAACGATGAAGAATGAACAAGGATCAATGATCAATGAAGAATGAACGATGAAAAATGAACAAGGATTAATGGTCAATGACGAATGAACGATGAAGAATGAACAAGGATCAATGATCAATGAAGAATGAACAAGGATCAATGATAAATGAAGAATGAACGATGAAGAATGAACAAGGATCAATAGTCAATGACGAATGAACGATGAAGAATGAACAAGGATCAATGAAAAATGACGAATGAACGATGAAGAATGAACAAGGATCAATGATCAATGAAGAATGAACGATGAAGAATGAACAAAGATTAATGCTCAATGAAGAATGAACGATGAAGAATGAACAAGGATCAATGATGAATGAAGAATGAACGATGAAGAATGAACAAGGATCAATGATCAAAGAAGAATGAACGATGAAGAATTAACAAGGATCAATGATCAATGAAGAATGAACGATGAAGAATGAACAAGGATCAATGATCAATCAAGAATGAACGATGAAGATTGAACAAGGATTAATGGTCAATGACGAATGAACGATGAAGAATGAACAAGGATCGTTGATCAATGAAGAATGAACGATGAAGAATGAACAAGGATCAATGATCAATGAAGAATGAACGATGAAGAATGAACAAGGATTAATGGTCAATGACGAATGAACGATGAAGAATGAACAAGGATCAATGATCAATGAAGAATGAACGATGAAGAATGAACAAGGATTAATGGTCAATGTCGAATGAACGATGAAGAATGAACAAGGATCAATGATCAATGACGTATGAACGATGAAGAATGAACAAGGATCAATAATCAATGACGAATGAACGATGAAGAATGAACAAGGATCAATGATCAATGACGAATGGACGATGAAGAATGAACAAGGATCAATGGTCAATGACGAATGAACGATGAAGAATGAACAAGGATCAATGATCAAAGAAGAATGAACGATGAAGAATTCACAAGGATCAATGATCAATGAAGAATGAACGATGAAGAATGAACGATGAAGAATGAACAAGGATCAATGATCAATGAAGAATGAACAAGGATCAATGATAAATGAAGAATGAACGATGAAGAATGAACAAGGATCAATAGTCAATGACGAATGAACGATGAAGAATGAACAAGGATCAATGATCAATGAAGAATGAACGATGAAGAATGAACAAGGATCAATGATCAATGACGAATGAACGATGAAGAATGAACAAGGATCAATGATCAAAGAAGAATGAACGATGAAGAATTCACAAGGATCAATGATCAATGAAGAATGAACGATGAAGAATGAACAAGGAGCAATGATCAATGAAGAATGAACAATGAAGAATGAACAAGGATCAATGCTCAATGACGAATGAACGATGAAGAATGAACAAGGATCAATGATCAATGTAGAATGAACGATGAAGAATGAACAAGGATTAATGGTGAATGACGAATGAACGATGAAGAATGAACAACGATCAATGATCAATGAAGAACGAACGATGAAGAATGAACGAGGATCAATGATTAATGAAGAATGAACGATGAAGAATGAACAAGGATCAATGATCAATGACAAATGAACGATGAAGAATGAACAAGGATCAATGATCAATGAAGAATGAACGATGAAGAATAAACAAGGATCAATGGTCAATGACGAATGAACGATGAAGAATGAACAAGGATCAATGATCAAAGAAGAATGAACGATGAAGAATTTACAAGGATCAATAATCAATGAAGAATGAACGATGAAGAATGAAAAAGGATCAATGATCAATGAAGAATGAACAATGAAGAATGAACAAGGATCAATGATCAATGAAGAATGAACGATGAAGAATGAACAAGGATCAATGATCAATGACGAATGAACGATAAAGAATGAACAAGGATCAATGGTCAATGACGAATGAACGATGAAGAATGAACAAGGATCAATGATCAATGAAGAATGAACGATGAGGAATGAACAAGGATCAATGATCAATGAAGAATGAACGAAGAAGAATGAACAAGGATCAATGATCAATGAAGAATGAACGATGAAGAATGAACAAGGATCAATGATCAATGAAGAATGAACGATGAAGAATGAACAAGGATCAATGAAAAATGACGAATGAACGATGAAGAATGAACAAGGATCAATGATCAATGAAGAATGAACGATGAAGAATGAACAAAGATTAATGCTCAATGAAGAATGAACGATGAAGAATGAACAAGGATCAATGATCAATGAAGAATGAACGATGAAAAATGAACAAGGATTAATGGTCAATGACGAATGAACGATGAAGAATGAACAAGGATCAATGATCAATGAAGAATGAACGATGAAGAATGAACAAGGATTAATGCTCAATGAAGAATGAACGATGAAGAATGAACAAGGATCAATGATCAATGAAGAATGCACGATGAAGAATGAACAAGGATTAATGGTCAATGACGAATGAACGATGAAGAATTAACAAGGATTAATGGTCAATGACGAATGAACGATGAAGAATGAAAAAGGATCAATGATCAATGAAGAATGAACGATGAAGAATAAACAAGGATCAATGGTCAATGACAAATGAACGATGAAGAATGAACAAGGATCAATGATCAATGAAGAATGAACGATGAAAAATGAACAAGGATTAATGATCAATGACGAATGAACGATGAAGAATGAACAAGGATCAATGATCAATGAAGAATGAACGATGAAGAATGAACAAGGATTAATGCTCAATGAAGAATGAACGATGAAGAATGAACAAGGATCAATGATCAATGAAGAATGCACGATGAAGAATGAACAAGGATTAATGGTCAATGACGAATGAACGATGAAGAATGAACAAGGATCAATGATCAATGAAGAATGAACGATGAAGAATGAACAAGGATTAATGGTCAATGTCGAATGAACGATGAAGAATGAACAAGGATCAATGATCAATGACGAATGAACGATGAAGAATGAACAAGGATCAATAATCAATGACGAATGAACGATGAAGAATGAACAAGGATCAATGATCAATGACGAATGGACGATGAAGAATGAACAAGGATCAATGGTCAATGACGAATGAACGATGAAGAATGAACAAGGATCAATGATCAAAGAAGAATGAACGATGAAGAATTCACAAGGATCAATGATCAATGAAGAATGAACGATGAAGAATGAACGATGAAGAATGAACAAGGATCAATGATCAATGAAGAATGAACAAGGATCAATGATAAATGAAGAATGAACGATGAAGAATGAACAAGGATCAATAGTCAATGACGAATGAACGATGAAGAATGAACAAGGATCAATGATCAAAGAAGAATGAACGATGAAGAATTCACAAGGATCAATGATCAAAGAAGAATGAACGATAAAGAATTCACAAGGATCAATGATCAATGAAGAATGAACGATGAAGAATGAACAAGGAGCAATGATCAATGAAGAATGAACAATGAAGAATGAACAAGGATCAATGCTCAATGACGAATGAACGATGAAGAATGAACAAGGATCAATGATCAATGTAGAATGAACGATGAAGAATGAACAAGGATTAATGGTGAATGACGAATGAACGATGAAGAATGAACAACGATCAATGATCAATGAAGAACGAACGATGAAGAATGAACGAGGATCAATGATTAATGAAGAATGAACGATGAAGAATGAACAAGGATCAATGATCAATGACAAATGAACGATGAAGAATGAACAAGGATCAATGATCAATGAAGAATGAACGATGAAGAATAAACAAGGATCAATGGTCAATGACGAATGAACGATGAAGAATGAACAAGGATCAATGATCAAAGAAGAATGAACGATGAAGAATTTACAAGGATCAATAATCAATGAAGAATGAACGATGAAGAATGAAAAAGGATCAATGATCAATGAAGAATGAACAATGAAGAATGAACAAGGATCAATGATCAATGAAGAATGAACGATGAAGAATGAACAAGGATCAATGATCAATGACGAATGAACGATAAAGAATGAACAAGGATCAATGGTCAATGACGAATGAACGATGAAGAATGAACAAGGATCAATGATCAATGAAGAATGAACGATGAGGAATGAACAAGGATCAATGATCAATGAAGAATGAACGAAGAAGAATGAACAAGGATCAATGATCAATGAAGAATGAACGATGAAGAATGAACAAGGATCAATGATCAATGAAGAATGAACGATGAAGAATGAACAAGGATCAATGAAAAATGACGAATGAACGATGAAGAATGAACAAGGATCAATGATCAATGAAGAATGAACGATGAAGAATGAACAAAGATTAATGCTCAATGAAGAATGAACGATGAAGAATGAACAAGGATCAATGATCAATGAAGAATGAACGATGAAAAATGAACAAGGATTAATGGTCAATGACGAATGAACGATGAAGAATGAACAAGGATCAATGATCAATGAAGAATGAACGATGAAGAATGAACAAGGATTAATGCTCAATGAAGAATGAACGATGAAGAATGAACAAGGATCAATGATCAATGAAGAATGCACGATGAAGAATGAACAAGGATTAATGGTCAATGACGAATGAACGATGAAGAATTAACAAGGATTAATGGTCAATGACGAATGAACGATGAAGAATGAAAAAGGATCAATGATCAATGAAGAATGAACGATGAAGAATAAACAAGGATCAATGGTCAATGACAAATGAACGATGAAGAATGAACAAGGATCAATGATCAATGAAGAATGAACGATGAAAAATGAACAAGGATTAATGGTCAATGACGAATGAACGATGAAGAATGAACAAGGATCAATGATCAATGAAGAATGAACGATGAAGAATGAACAAGGATTAATGCTCAATGAAGAATGAACGATGAAGAATGAACAAGGATCAATGATCAATGAAGAATGAACGATGAAGAATGAACAAGGATCAATTATCAATGACAAATGAACGATGAAGAATGAACAAGGATCAATGGTCAATGACGAATGAACGATGAAGAATGAACAAGGATCAATGATCAATGAAGAATGAACGATGAAGAATGAACAAGGATCAATGATCAATGAAGAATGAACGATGAAAATTGAACAAGGATTAATGGTCAATGACGAATGAACGATGAAGAATTAACAAGGATCAATGATCAATGAAGAATGAACTATGAAGAATGAACAAGGATCAATGGTCAATGACGAATGAACGATGAAGAATGAACAAGGATCAATGATCAAAGAAGAATGAACGATGAAGAATTAACAAGGATCAATGATCAATGAAGAATGAACGATGAAGAATGAACATGATCAATGAAGAATGAACAATGAAGAATGAACAAGGATCAATGCTCAATGACGAATGAACGATGAAGAATGAACAAGGATCAATGATCAATGTAGAATGAACGATGAAGAATGAACAAGGATTAATGGTGAATGACGAATGAACGATGAAGAATGAACAACGATCAATGATCAATGAAGAATGAACAAGGATCAATGATCAATGAAGAATGAACGATGAAGAATGAACAAGGATCAATGATCAATGACAAATGAACAATGAAGAATGAACAAGGATCAATGATCAATGAAGAATGAACGATGAAGAATAAACAAGGATCAATGGTCAATGACGAATGAACGATGAAGAATGAACAAGGATCAATGATCAATGAAGAATGAACGATGAAGAATGAACAAGGATCAATGATCAATGACAAATGAACAATGAAGAATGAACAAGGATCAATGATCAATGAAGAATGAACGATGAAGAATAAACAAGGATCAATGGTCAATGACGAATGAACGATGAAGAATGAACAAGGATCAATGATCAATGAAGAATGAACGATGAAGAATGAACAAGGATCAATGCTCAATGAAGAATGAACGATGAAGAATGAACAAGTATCAATTATCAATCACAAATGAACGATGAAGAATGAACAAGGATCAATGATCAATGAAGAATGAACGATGAAGAATAAACAAGGATGAATGGTCAATGACGAATGAACGATGAAGAATGAACAAGGATCAATGATCAATGAAGGATGAACGATGAAGAATGAACAAGGATCAATGATCAATGAAGCATGAACGATGAAGAATGAACAAGGATCAATGATGAATGACGAATGAACGATGAAGAATGAACAAGGATCAATGATCAATGAAGAATGAACGATGAAGAATAAACAAGGATTAATGGTCAATGACGAATGAACGATGAAGAATGAACAAGGATTAATGGTCAATGACGAATGAACGATGTAGAATGAACCACGATCAATGATCAATGAAGAATGAATGATGAAGAATGAACAAGGATCAATGATCAATGACGAATGAACGATGAAGAATGAACAAGGATCAATGATCAATGAAGAATGAACGATGAAGAATGAACAAGGATCAATGATCAATGACGAATGAACGATAAAGAATGAACAAGGATCAATGGTCAATGACGAATGAACGATGAAGAATGAACAAGGATCAATGATCAATGAAGAATGAACGATGAGGAATGAACAAGGATCAATGATCAATGAAGAATGAACGAAGAAGAATGAACAAGGATCAATGATCAATGAAGAATGAACGATGAAGCATGAACAAGGATCAATGATCAATGAAGAATGAACGATGAAGAATGAACCAGGATCAATGAAGAATGACGAATGAACGATGAAGAATGAACAAGGATCAATGATCAATGAAGAATGAACGATGAAGAATGAACAAAGATTAATGCTCAATGAAGAATGAACGATGAAGAATGAACAAGGATCAATGATCAATGAAGAATGAACGATGAAAAATGCACAAGGATTAATGGTCAATGATGAATGAACGATGAAGAATGAACAAGGATCAATGATCAATGAAGAATGAACGATGAAGAATGAACAAGGATTAATGCTCAATGAAGAATGAAAGATGAAGAATGAACAAGGATCAATGATCAATGAAGAATGCACGATGAAGAATGAACAAGGATTAATGGTCAATGACGAATGAACGATGAAGAATTAACAAGGATTAATGGTCAATGACGAATGAACGATGAAGAATGAACAAGGATCAATGATCAATGAAGAATGAACGATGAAGAATAAACAAGGATCAATGGTCAATGACAAATGAACGATGAAGAATGAACAAGGATCAATGATCAATGAAGAATGAACGATGAAGAATGAACAAGGATCAATGATCAATGAAGAATGAACGATGAAGAATGAACAAGGATCAATTATCAATGACAAATGAACGATGAAGAATGAACAAGGATCAATGGTCAATGACGAATGAACGATGAAGAATGAACAAGGATCAATGATCAATGAAGAATGAACGATGAAGAATGAACAAGGATCAATGATCAATGAAGAATGAACGATGAAAATTGAACAAGGATTAATGGTCAATGACGAATGAACGATGAAGAATGAAAAGGGATCAATGATCAATGAAGAATGAACGATGAAGAATGAACAAGGATTAATGCTCAATGAAGAATGAACGATGAAGAATGAACAAGGATCAATGATCAATGAAGAATGCACGATGAAGAATGAACAAGGATTAATGGTCAATGACGAATGAACGATGAAGAATTAACAAGGATCAATGATCAATGAAGAATGAACTATGAAGAATGAACAAGGATCAATGGTCAATGACGAATGAACGATGAAAAATGAACAAGGATCAATGATCAAAGAAGAATGAACGATGAAGAATTAACAAGGATCAATGATCAATGAAGAATGAACGATGAAGAATGAACAAGGATCAATGATCAATGAAGAATGAACAAGGATCAATGCTCAATGACGAATGAACGATGAAGAATGAACAAGGATCAATGATCAATGTAGAATGAACGATGAAGAATGAACAAGGATTAATGGTGAATGACGAATAAACGATGAAGAATGAACAACGATCAATGATCAATGAAGAATGAACAAGGATCAATGATCAATGAAGAATGAACGATGAAGAATGAACAAGGATCAATGATCAATGACAAATGAACAATGAAGAATGAACAAGGATCAATGATCAATGAAGAATGAACGATGAAGAATAAACAAGGATCAATGGTCAATGACGAATGAACGATGAAGAATGAACAAGGATCAATGCTCAATGAAGAATGAACGATGAAGAATGAACAAGGATTAATGCTCAATGAAGAATGAACGATGAAGAATGAACAAGGATCAATTATCAATGACAAATGAACGATGAAGAATGAACAAGGATCAATTATCAATGAAGAATGAACGATGAAGAATGAACAAAGATTAATGCTCAATGAAGAATGAACGATGAAGAATGAACAAGGATCAATGATCAATGAAGAATGAACGATGAACAATAAACAAGGATCAATCGTCAATGACAAATGAACGATGAAGAATGAACAAGGATCAATGATCAATGAAGAATGAACGATGAAGAATGAACAAGGATCAATGATCAATGAAGAATGAACGATGAAGAATGAACAAGGATCAAATATCAATGACAAATGAATGATGAAGAATGAACAAGGATCAATGGTCAATGACGAATGAACGATGAAGAATGAACAAGGATCAATGATCAATGAAGAATGAACGATGAAGAATGAACAAGGATCAATGATCAATGAAGAATGAACGATAAAAATTGAACAAGGATTAATGGTCAATGACGAATGAACGATGAAGAATGAAAAGGGATTAATGATCAATGAAGAATGAACGATGAAGAATGAACAAGGATTAATGCTCAATGAAGAATGAACGATGAAGAATGAACAAGGATCAATGATCAATGAAGAATGCACGATGAAGAATGAACAAGGATTAATGGTCAATGACGAATGAACGTTGAAGAATTAACAAGGATCAATGATCAATGAAGAATGAACTATTAAGAATGAACAAGGATCAATGGTCAATGACGAATGAACGATGAAGAATGAACAAGGATCAATGATCAAAGAAGAATGAACGATGAAGAATTAACAAGGATCAATGATCAATGAAGAATGAACGATGAAGAATGAACAAGGATCAATGATCAATGAAGAATGAACAATGAAGAATGAACAAGGATCAATGCTCAATGACGAATGAACGATGAAGAATGAACAAGGATCAATGATCAATGTAGAATGAACGATGAAGAATGAACAAGGATTAATGGTGAATGACGAATGAACGATGAAGAATGAACAACGATCAATGATCAATGAAGAATGAATAAGGATCAATGATCAATGAAGAATGAACGATGAAGAATGAACAAGGATCAATGATCAATGACAAATGAACAATGAAGAATGAACAAGGATCAATGATCAATGAAGAATGAACGATGAAGAATAAACAAGGATCAATGGTCAATGACGAATGAACGATGAAGAATGAACAAGGATCAATGATCAATGAAGAATGAACGATGAAGAATGAACAAGGATCAATGCTCAATGAAGAATGAACGATGAAGAATGAACAAGGATCAATTATCAATGACAAATGAACGATGAAGAATGAACAAGGATCAATGATCAATGAAGAATGAACGATGAAGAATAAACAAGGATTAATGGTCAATGACGAATGAACGATGAAGAATGAACAAGGATCAATGATCAATGAAGGATGAACGATGAAGAATGAACAAGGATCAATGATCAATGAAGCATGAACGATGAAGAATGAACAAGGATCAATGATGAATGACGAATGAACGATGAAGAATGAACAAGGATTAATGGTCAATAACGAATGAACGATGTAGAATGAACCACGATCAATGATCAATGAGGAATGAATGATGAAGAATGAACAAGGATCAATGATCAATGACGAATGAACGATGAAGAATGAACAAGGATCAATGATCAATGAAGAATGAACGATGAAGAATGAACAAGGATCAATGATCAATGAAGAATGAACGATGAAAAATGAACAAGGATTAATGGTCAATGACGAATGAACGATGAAGAATGAACAAGGATCAATGATCAATGAAGAATGAACGATGAAGAATGAACAAGGATTAATGCTCAATGAAGAATGAACGATGAAGAATGAACAAGGATCAATGATCAATGAAGAATGCACGATGAAGAATGAACAAGGATTAATGGTCAATGACGAATGAACGATGAAGAATTAACAAGGATTAATGGTCAATGACGAATGAACGATGAAGAATGAAAAAGGATCAATGATCAATGAAGAATGAACGATGAAGAATAAACAAGGATCAATGGTCAATGACAAATGAACGATGAAGAATGAACAAGGATCAATGGTCAATGAAGAATGAACGATGAAAAATGAACAAGGATTAATGGTCAATGACGAATGAACGATGAAGAATGAACAAGGATCAATGATCAATGAAGAATGAACGATGAAGAATGAACAAGGATTAATGCTCAATGAAGAATGAACGATGAAGAATGAACAAGGATCAATGATCAATGAAGAATGCACGATGAAGAATGAACAAGGATTAATGGTCAATGACGAATGAACGATGAAGAATTAACAAGGATTAATGGTCAATGACGAATGAACGATGAAGAATGAAAAAGGATCAATGATCAATGAAGAATGAACGATGAAGAATAAACAAGGATCAATGGTCAATGACAAATGAACGATGAAGAATGAACAACGATCAATGATCAATGAAGAATGAACAAGGATCAATGATCAATGAAGAATGAACGATGAAGAATGAACAAGGATCAATTATCAATGACAAATGAACGATGAAGAATGAACAAGGATCAATGGTCAATGACGAATGAACGATGAAGAATGAACAAGGATCAATGATCAATGAAGAATGAACGATGAAGAATGAACAAGGATCAATGATCAATGAAGAATGAACGATGAAAATTGAACAAGGATTAATGGTCAATGACGAATGAACGATGAAGAATGAAAAGGGATCAATGATCAATGAAGAATGAACGATGAAGAATGAACAAGGATTAATGCTCAATGAAGAATGAACGATGAAGAATGAACAAGGATCAATGATCAATGAAGAATGCACGATGAAGAATGAACAAGGATTAATGGTCAATGACGAATGAACGATGAAGAATTAACAAGGATCAATGATCAATGAAGAATGAACTATGAAGAATGAACAAGGATCAATGGTCAATGACGAATGAACGATGAAGAATGAACAAGGATCAATGATCAAAGAAGAATGAACGATGAAGAATTAACAAGGATCAATGATCAATGAAGAATGAACGATGAAGAATGAACATGATCAATGAAGAATGAACAATGAAGAATGAACAAGGATCAATGCTCAATGACGAATGAACGATGAAGAATGAACAAGGATCAATGATCAATGTAGAATGAACGATGAAGAATGAACAAGGATTAATGGTGAATGACGAATGAACGATGAAGAATGAACAACGATCAATGATCAATGAAGAATGAACAAGGATCAATGATCAATGAAGAATGAACGATGAAGAATGAACAAGGATCAATGATCAATGACAAATGAACAATGAAGAATGAACAAGGATCAATGATCAATGAAGAATGAACGATGAAGAATAAACAAGGATCAATGGTCAATGACGAATGAACGATGAAGAATGAACAAGGATCAATGATCAATGAAGAATGAACGATGAAGAATGAACAAGGATCAATGCTCAATGAAGAATGAACGATGAAGAATGAACAAGTATCAATTATCAATCACAAATGAACGATGAAGAATGAACAAGGATCAATGATCAATGAAGAATGAACGATGAAGAATAAACAAGGATGAATGGTCAATGACGAATGAACGATGAAGAATGAACAAGGATCAATGATCAATGAAGGATGAACGATGAAGAATGAACAAGGATCAATGATCAATGAAGCATGAACGATGAAGAATGAACAAGGATCAATGATGAATGACGAATGAACGATGAAGAATGAACAAGGATCAATGATCAATGAAGAATGAACGATGAAGAATAAACAAGGATTAATGGTCAATGACGAATGAACGATGAAGAATGAACAAGGATTAATGGTCAATGACGAATGAACGATGTAGAATGAACCACGATCAATGATCAATGAAGAATGAATGATGAAGAATGAACAAGGATCAATGATCAATGACGAATGAACGATGAAGAATGAACAAGGATCAATGATCAATGAAGAATGAACGATGAAGAATGAACAAGGATCAATGATCAATGACGAATGAACGATAAAGAATGAACAAGGATCAATGGTCAATGACGAATGAACGATGAAGAATGAACAAGGATCAATGATCAATGAAGAATGAACGATGAGGAATGAACAAGGATCAATGATCAATGAAGAATGAACGAAGAAGAATGAACAAGGATCAATGATCAATGAAGAATGAACGATGAAGCATGAACAAGGATCAATGATCAATGAAGAATGAACGATGAAGAATGAACAAGGATCAATGAAGAATGACGAATGAACGATGAAGAATGAACAAGGATCAATGATCAATGAAGAATGAACGATGAAGAATGAACAAAGATTAATGCTCAATGAAGAATGAACGATGAAGAATGAACAAGGATCAATGATCAATGAAGAATGAACGATGAAAAATGCACAAGGATTAATGGTCAATGACGAATGAACGATGAAGAATGAACAAGGATCAATGATCAATGAAGAATGAACGATGAAGAATGAACAAGGATTAATGCTCAATGAAGAATGAACGATGAAGAATGAACAAGGATCAATGATCAATGAAGAATGCACGATGAAGAATGAACAAGGATTAATGGTCAATGACGAATGAACGATGAAGAATTAACAAGGATTAATGGTCAATGACGAATGAACGATGAAGAATGAACAAGGATCAATGATCAATGAAGAATGAACGATGAAGAATAAACAAGGATCAATGGTCAATGACAAATGAACGATGAAGAATGAACAAGGATCAATGATCAATGAAGAATGACCGATGAAGAATGAACAAGGATCAATGATCAATGAAGAATGAACGATGAAAATTGAACAAGGATTAATAGTCAATGACGAATGAACGATGAAGAATGAAAAGGGATCAATGATCAATGAAGAATGAACGATGAAGAATGAACAAGGATTAATGCTCAATGAAGAATGAACGATGAAGAATGAACAAGGATCAATGATCAATGAAGAATGCACGATGAAGAATGAACAAGGATTAATGGTCAATGACGAATGAACGATGAAGAATTAACAAGGATCAATGATCAATGAAGAATGAACTATGAAGAATGAACAAGGATCAATGGTCAATGACGAATGAACGATGAAAAATGAACAAGGATCAATGATCAAAGAAGAATGAACGATGAAGAATTAACAAGGATCAATGATCAATGAAGAATGAACGATGAAGAATGAACAAGGATCAATGATCAATGAAGAATGAACAATGAAGAATGAACAAGGATCAATGCTCAATGACGAATGAACGATGAAGAATGAACAAGGATCAATGATCAATGTAGAATGAACGATGAAGAATGAACAAGGATTAATGGTGAATGACGAATAAACGATGAAGAATGAACAACGATCAATAATCAATGAAGAATGAACAAGGATCAATGATCAATGAAGAATGAACGATGAAGAATGAACAAGGATCAATGATCAATGACAAATGAACAATGAAGAATGAACAAGGATCAATGATCAATGAAGAATGAACGATGAAGAATAAACAAGGATCAATGGTCAATGACGAATGAACGATGAAGAATGAACAAGGATCAATGCTCAATGAAGAATGAACGATGAAGAATGAACAAGGATTAATGCTCAATGAAGAATGAACGATGAAGAATGAACAAGGATCAATTATCAATGACAAATGAACGATGAAGAATGAACAAGGATCAATTATCAATGAAGAATGAACGATGAAGAATGAACAAAGATTAATGCTCAATGAAGAATGAACGATGAAGAATGAACAAGGATCAATGATCAATGAAGAAAGAACGATGAAGAATAAACAAGGATCAATCGTCAATGACAAATGAACGATGAAGAATGAACAAGGATCAATGATCAATGAAGAATGAACGATGAAGAATGAACAAGGATCAATGATCAATGAAGAATGAACGATGAAGAATGAACAAGGATCAAATATCAATGACAAATGAACGATGAAGAATGAACAAGGATCAATGGTCAATGACGAATGAACGATGAAGAATGAACAAGGATCAATGATCAATGAAGAATGAACGATGAAGAATGAACAAGGATCAATGATCAATGAAGAATGAACGATGAAAATTGAACAAGGATTAATGGTCAATGACGAATGAACGATGAAGAATGAAAAGGGATTAATGATCAATGAAGAATGAACGATGAAGAATGAACAAGGATTAATGCTCAATGAAGAATGAACGATGAAGAATGAACAAGGATCAATGATCAATGAAGAATGCACGATGAAGAATGAACAAGGATTAATGGTCAATGACGAATGAACGATGAAGAATTAACAAGGATCAATGATCAATGAAGAATGAACTATTAAGAATGAACAAGGATCAATGGTCAATGACGAATGAACGATGAAGAATGAACAAGGATCAATGATCAAAGAAGAATGAACGATGAAGAATTAACAAGGATCAATGATCAATGAAGAATGAACGATGAAGAATGAACAAGGATCAATGATCAATGAAGAATGAACAATGAAGAATGAACAAGGATCAATGCTCAATGACGAATGAACGATGAAGAATGAACAAGGATCAATGATCAATGTAGAATGAACGATGAAGAATGAACAAGGATTAATGGTGAATGACGAATGAACGATGAAGAATGAACAACGATCAATGATCAATGAAGAATGAATAAGGATCAATGATCAATGAAGAATGAACGATGAAGAATGAACAAGGATCAATGATCAATGACAAATGAACAATGAAGAATGAACAAGGATCAATGATCAATGAAGAATGAACGATGAAGAATAAACAAGGATCAATGGTCAATGACGAATGAACGATGAAGAATGAACAAGGATCAATGATCAATGAAGAATGAACGATGAAGAATGAACAAGGATCAATGCTCAATGAAGAATGAACGATGAAGAATGAACAAGGATCAATTATCAATGACAAATGAACGATGAAGAATGAACAAGGATCAATGATCAATGAAGAATGAACGATGAAGAATAAACAAGGATTAATGGTCAATGACGAATGAACGATGAAGAATGAACAAGGATCAATGATCAATGAAGGATGAACGATGAAGAATGAACAAGGATCAATGATCAATGAAGCATGAACGATGAAGAATGAACAAGGATCAATGATGAATGACGAATGAACGATGAAGAATGAACAAGGATTAATGGTCAATAACGAATGAACGATGTAGAATGAACCACGATCAATGATCAATGAAGAATGAATGATGAAGAATGAACAAGGATCAATGATCAATGACGAATGAACGATGAAGAATGAACAAGGATCAATGATCAATGAAGAATGAACGATGAAGAATGAACAAGGATCAATGATCAATGACGAATGAACGATAAAGAATGAACAAGGATCAATGGTCAATGACGAATGAACGATGAAGAATGAACATGGATCAATGATCAATGAAGAATGAACGATGAGGAATGAACAAGGATCAATGATCAATGAAGAATGAACGAAGAAGAATGAACAAGGATCAATGATCAATGAAGAATGAACGATGAAGAATGAACAAGGATCAATGATCAATGAAGAATGAACGATGAAGAATGAACAAGGATCAATGAAGAATGACGAATGAACGATGAAGAATGAACAAGGATCAATGATCAATGAAGAATGAACGATGAAGAATGAGCAAAGATTAATGCTCAATGAAGAATGAACGATGAAGAATGAACAAGGATCAATGATCAATGAAGAATGAACGATGAAAAATGCACAAGGATTAATGGTCAATGACGAATGAACGATGAAGAATGAACAAGGATCAATGATCAATGAAGAATGAACGATGAAGAATGAACAAGGATTAATGCTCAATGAAGAATGAACGATGAAGAATGAACAAGGATCAATGATCAATGAAGAATGCACGATGAAGAATTAACAAGGATTAATGGTCAATGACGAATGAACGATGAAGAATTAACAAGGATTAATGGTCAATGACGAATGAACGATGAAGAATGAACAAGGATCAATGATCAATGAAGAATGAACGATGAAGAATTAACAAGGATCACTGATCAATGAAGAATGAACGATGAAGAATGAACAAGGATCAATGATCAATGAAGAATGAACAATGAAGAATGAACAAGGATCAATGCTCAATGACGAATGAACGATGAAGAATGAACAAGGATCAATGATCAATGTAGAATGAACGATGAAGAATGAACAAGGATTAATGGTGAATGACGAATAAACGATGAAGAATGAACAACGATCAATGATCAATGAAGAATGAACAAGGATCAATGATCAATGAAGAATGAACGATGAAGAACTAACAAGGATCAATGATCAATGACAAATGAACAATGAAGAATGAACAAGGATCAATGATCAATGAAGAATGAACGATGAAGAATAAACAAGGATCAATGGTCAATGACGAATGAACGATGAAGAATGAACAAGGATCAATGCTCAATGAAGAATGAACGATGAAGAATGAACAAGGATTAATGCTCAATGAAGAATGAACGATGAAGAATGAACAAGGATCAATTATCAATGACAAATGAATGATGAAGAATGAACAAGGATCAATGATCAATGAAGAATGAACGATGAAGAATGAACAAAGATTAATGCTCAATGAAGAATGAACGATGAAGAATGAACAAGGATCAATGATCAATGAAGAATGAACGATGAAGAATAAACAAGGATCAATCGTCAATGAAAAATGAACGATGAAGAATGAACAAGGATCAATGATCAATGAAGAATGAACGATGAAGAATAAACAAGGATCAATGATCAATGAAGAATGAACGATGAAGAATGAACAAGGATCAAATATCAATGACAAATGAACGATGAAGAATGAACAAGGATCAATGGTCAATGACGAATGAACGATGAAGAATGAACAAGGATCAATGATCAATGAAGAATGAACGATGAAGAATGAACAAGGATCAATGATCAATGAAGAATGAACGATGAAAATTGAACAAGGATTAATGGTCAATGACGAATGAACGATGAAGAATGAAAAGGGATCAATGATCAATGAAGAATGAACGATGAAGAATGAACAAGGATTAATGCTCAATGAAGAATGAACGATGAAGAATGAACAAGGATCAATGATCAATGAAGAATGCACGATGAAGAATGAACAAGGATTAATGGTCAATGACGAATGAACGATGAAGAATTAACAAGGATCAATGATCAATGAAGAATGAACTATTAAGAATGAACAAGGATCAATGGTCAATGACGAATGAACGATGAAGAATGAACAAGGATCAATGATCAAAGAAGAATGAACGATGAAGAATTAACAAGGATCAATGATCAATGAAGAATGAACGATGAAGAATGAACAAGGATCAATGATCAATGAAGAATGAACAATGAAGAATGAACAAGGATCAATGCTCAATGACGAATGAACGATGAAGAATGAACAAGGATCAATGATCAATGTAGAATGAACGATGAAGAATGAACAAGGATTAATGGTGAATGACGAATGAACGATGAAGAATGAACAACGATCAATGATCAATGAAGAATGAATAAGGATCAATGATCAATGAAGAATGAACGATGAAGAATGAACAAGGATCAATGATCAATGACAAATGAACAATGAAGAATGAACAAGGATCAATGATCAATGAAGAATGAACGATGAAGAATAAACAAGGATCAATGGTCAATGACGAATGAACGATGAAGAATGAACAAGGATCAATGATCAATGAAGAATGAACGATGAAGAATGAACAAGGATCAATGCTCAATGAAGAATGAACGATGAAGAATGAACAAGGATCAATTATCAATGACAAATGAACGATGAAGAATGAACAAGGATCAATTATCAATGAAGCATGAACGATGAAGAATGAACAAGGATCAATGATGAATGACGAATGAACGATGAAGAATGAACAAGGATTAATGGTCAATAACGAATGAACGATGTAGAATGAACCACGATCAATGATCAATGAAGAATGAATGATGAAGAATGAACAAGGATCAATGATCAATGACAAATGAACGATGAAGAATGAACAAGGATCAATGATCAATGAAGAATGAACGATGAAGAATGAACAAGGATCAATGATCAATGACGAATGAACGATAAAGAATGAACAAGGATCAATGGTCAATGACGAATGAACGATGAAGAATGAACAAGGATCAATGATCAATGAAGAATGAACGATGAGGAATGAACAAGGATCAATGATCAATGAAGAATGAACGAAGAAGAATGAACAAGGATCAATGATCAATGAAGAATGAACGATGAAGAATGAACAAGGATCAATGATCAATGAAGAATGAACGATGAAGAATGAACAAGGATCAATGAAGAATGACGAATGAACGATGAAGAATGAACAAGGATCAATGATCAATGAAGAATGAACGATGAAGAATGAGCAAAGATTAATGCTCAATGAAGAATGAACGATGAAGAATGAACAAGGATCAATGATCAATGAAGAATGAACGATGAAAAATGCACAAGGATTAATGGTCAATGACGAATGAACGATGAAGAATGAACAAGGATCAATGATCAATGAAGAATGAACGATGAAGAATGAACAAGGATTAATGCTCAATGAAGAATGAACGATGAAGAATGAACAAGGATCAATGATCAATGAAGAATGCACGATGAAGAATTAACAAGGATTAATGGTCAATGACGAATGAACGATGAAGAATTAACAAGGATTAATGGTCAATGACGAATGAACGATGAAGAATTAACAAGGATCAATGATCAATGAAGAATGAACTATTAAGAATGAACAAGGATCAATGGTCAATGACGAATGAACGATGAAGAATGAACAAGGATCAATGATCAAAGAAGAATGAACGATGAAGAATTAACAAGGATCAATGATCAATGAAGAATGAACGATGAAGAATGAACAAGGATCAATGATCAATGAAGAATGAACAATGAAGAATGAACAAGGATCAATGCTCAATGACGAATGAACGATGAAGAATGAACAAGGATCAATGATCAATGTAGAATGAACGATGAAGAATGAACAAGGATCAATGATCAATGAAGAATGAACGATGAAGAATGAACAAAGATTAATGCTCAATGAAGAATGAACGATGAAGAATGAACAAGGATCAATGATCAATGAAGAATGAACGATGAAAAATGAACAAGGATTAATGGTCAATGACGAATGAACGATGAAGAATGAACAAGGATAAATGATCAATGAAGAATGAACGATGAAGAATGAACAAGGATTAATGGTCAATGACGAATGAACGATGAAGAATGAACAAGGATCAATGATCAATGAAGAATGAACTATGAAGAATGAACAAGGATCAATGGTCAATGACGAATGAACGATGAAGAATGAACAAGGATCAATGATCAAAGAAGAATGAACGATGAAGAATCAACAAGGATCAATGATCAATGAAGAATGAACGATGAAGAATGAACAAGGATCAATGATTAATGAAGAATGAACAATGAAGAATGAACAAGTATCAATGCTCAATGACGAATGAACGATGAAGAATGAACAAGGATCAATGATCAATGTAGAATGAACGATGAAGAATGAACAAGGATCAATGATCAATGTAGAATGAACGATGAAGAATCAACAAGGATTAATGGTGAATGACGAATGAACGATGAAGAATGAACAAGGATCAATGATCAATGAAGAATGAACGATGAAGAATGAACAAGGATCAATGATCAATGAAGAATGAACGATGAAGAATGAACAAGGATCAATGAAGAATGACGAATGAACGATAAAGAATGAACAAGGATCAATGATTAATGAAGAATGAACGATGAAGAATGAACAAAGATTAATGCTCAATGAAGAATGAACGATGAAGAATGAACAAGGATCAATGATCAATGAAGAATGAACGATGAAAAATGAACAAGGATTAATGGTCAATGATGAATGAACGATGAAGAATGAACAAGGGTCAATGATCAATGAAGAATGAACGATGAAGAATGAATATGGATTAATGCTCAATGAAGAATGAACGATGAAGAATGAACAAGGATCAATGATCAATGAAGAATGCACGATGAAGAATGAACAAGGATTAATGGTCAATGACGAATGAACGATGAAGAATGAACAAGGATCAATGATCAATGAAGAATGAACTATGAAGAATGAACAAGGATCAATCGTCAATGACGAATGAACGATGAAGAATGAACAAGGATCAAAGATCAAAGAAGAATGAACGATGAAGAATTAACAAGGATCAATGATCAATGAAGAATGAACGATGAAGAATGAACAAGGATCAATGATCAATGAAGAATGAACAATGAAGAATGAACAAGGATCAATGCTCATTGACGAATGAAGGATGAAGAATGAACAAGGATCAATGATCAATGAAGAATGAACGATGAAGAATGAACAAGGATCAACGATCAATGAAGAATGAACGATGAAGAACAAGGATCAATGATGAATAACGAATGAACGATGAAGAATGAACAAGGATTAATGGTCAATGACGAATGAACGAAGAAGAATGAACAAGGATCAATGATCAATGAAGAATGAACCATGAAGAATGAACAAGGATCAATGGTCAATGAAGAATGAACGATGAAGAATGAACAAGGATCAATGATCAATGACGAATGAACGATGAACAATTAACAAGGATCAATGATCAATGCAGAATGAACGATGAAGAATGAACAAGGATTAATGCTCAATGAAGAATGAACGATGAAGAATGAACAAGGATAAATGATCAATGAAGAATGCACGATGAAGAATGAACAAGGATTAATGGTCAATGACGAATGAACGATGAAGAATGAACAAGGATCAATGATCAATGAAGAATGAACGATGAAGAATGAACAAGGATCAATTATCAATGACAAATGAACGATGAAGAATGAACAAGGATCAATGGTCAATGACGAATGAACGATGATGAATGAACAATGATCAATGATCAATGAAGAATGAACGATGAAGAATGAACAAGGATCAATGATCAATGAAGAATGAACGATGAAAAATGAACAAGGATTAATGGTCAATGACGAATGAACGATGAAGAATGAACAAGGATCAATGATCAATGAAGAATGAACGATGAAGAATGAACAAGGATTAATGCTCAATGAAGAATGAACGATGAAGAATGAACAAGGATCAATGATCAATGAAGAATGCACGATGAAGAATTAACAAGGATTAATGGTCAATGACGAATGAACGATGAAGAATTAACAAGGATTAATGGTCAATGACGAATGAACGATGAAGAATGAACAAGGATCAATGATCAATGAAGAATGAACGATGAAGAATAAACAAGGATTAATGGTCAATGACGAATGAACGATGAAGAATGAACAAGGATCAATGATCAATGAAGGATGAACGATGAAGAATGAACAAGGATCAATGATCAATGAAGAATGAACGATGAAGAATGAACAAGGATCAATGAAGAATGACGAATGAACGATGAAGAATGAACAAGGATCAATGATCAATGAAGAATGAACGATGAAGAATGAACAAAGATTAATGCTCAATGAAGAATGAACGATGAAGAATGAACAAGGATCAATGATCAATGAAGAATGAACGATGAAGAATGAACAAAGATTAATGCTCAATGAAGAATGAACGATGAAGAATGAACAAGGATCAATGATCAATGAAGAATGAACGATGAAAAATGAACAAGGATTAATGGTCAATGACGAATGAACGATGAAGAATGAACAAGGATAAATGATCAATGAAGAATGAACGATGAAGAATGAACAAGGATTAATGGTCAATGACGAATGAACGATGAAGAATGAACAAGGATCAATGATCAATGAAGAATGAACTATGAAGAATGAACAAGGATCAATGGTCAATGACGAATGAACGATGAAGAATGAACAAGGATCAATGATCAAAGAAGAATGAACGATGAAGAATCAACAAGGATCAATGATCAATGAAGAATGAACAAGGATCAATGATTAATGAAGAATGAACAATGAAGAATGAACAAGTATCAATGCTCAATGACGAATGAACGATGAAGAATGAACAAGGATCAATGATCAATGTAGAATGAACGATGAAGAATGAACAAGGATCAATGATCAATGTAGAATGAACGATGAAGAATCAACAAGGATTAATGGTGAATGACGAATGAACGATGAAGAATGAACAAGGATCAATGATCAATGAAGAATGAACGATGAAGAATGAACAAGGATCAATGATCAATGAAGAATGAACGATGAAGAATGAACAAGGATCAATGAAGAATGACGAATGAACGATAAAGAATGAACAAGGATCAATGATTAATGAAGAATGAACGATGAAGAATGAACAAAGATTAATGCTCAATGAAGAATGAACGATGAAGAATGAACAAGGATCAATGATCAATGAAGAATGAACGATGAAAAATGAACAAGGATTAATGGTCAATGATGAATGAACGATGAAGAATGAACAAGGGTCAATGATCAATGAAGAATGAACGATGAAGAATGAATATGGATTAATGCTCAATGAAGAATGAACGATGAAGAATGAACAAGGATCAATGATCAATGAAGAATGCACGATGAAGAATGAACAAGGATTAATGGTCAATGACGAATGAACGATGAAGAATGAACAAGGATCAATGATCAATGAAGAATGAACTATGAAGAATGAACAAGGATCAATCGTCAATGACGAATGAACGATGAAGAATGAACAAGGATCAAAGATCAAAGAAGAATGAACGATGAAGAATTAACAAGGATCAATGATCAATGAAGAATGAACGATGAAGAATGAACAAGGATCAATGATCAATGAAGAATGAACAATGAAGAATGAACAAGGATCAATGCTCATTGACGAATGAAGGATGAAGAATGAACAAGGATCAATGATCAATGAAGAATGAACGATGAAGAATGAACAAGGATCAACGATCAATGAAGAATGAACGATGAAGAACAAGGATCAATGATGAATAACGAATGAACGATGAAGAATGAACAAGGATTAATGGTCAATGACGAATGAACGAAGAAGAATGAACAAGGATCAATGATCAATGAAGAATGAACCATGAAGAATGAACAAGGATCAATGGTCAATGAAGAATGAACGATGAAGAATGAACAAGGATCAATGATCAATGACGAATGAACGATGAACAATTAACAAGGATCAATGATCAATGCAGAATGAACGATGAAGAATGAACAAGGATTAATGCTCAATGAAGAATGAACGATGAAGAATGAACAAGGATAAATGATCAATGAAGAATGCACGATGAAGAATGAACAAGGATTAATGGTCAATGACGAATGAACGATGAAGAATGAACAAGGATCAATGATCAATGAAGAATGAACGATGAAGAATGAACAAGGATCAATTATCAATGACAAATGAACGATGAAGAATGAACAAGGATCAATGGTCAATGACGAATGAACGATGATGAATGAACAAGGATCAATGATCAATGAAGAATGAACGATGAAGAATGAACAAGGATCAATGATCAATGAAGAATGAACGATGAAAAATGAACAAGGATTAATGGTCAATGACGAATGAACGATGAAGAATGAACAAGGATCAATGATCAATGAAGAATGAACGATGAAGAATGAACAAGGATTAATGCTCAATGAAGAATGAACGATGAAGAATGAACAAGTATCAATGATCAATGAAGAATGCACGATGAAGAATGAACAAGGATTAATGGTCAATGACGAATGAACGATGAAGAATTAACAAGGATCAATGATCAATGAAGAATGAACTATGAAGAATGAACAAGGATCGATGGTCAATGACGAATGAACGATGAAGAATGAACAGGATCAATGATCAAAGAAGATTGAACGATGAAGAATTAACAAGGATCAATGATCAATGAAGAATGAACGATGAAGAATGAACAAGGATCAATGATCAATGAAGAATGAACAATGAAGAATGAACAAGGATCAATGCTAAATGACGAATGAACTATGAACAACGATCAATGATCAATGAAGAATGAACGATGAAGAATGAACAAGGATCAATGATTAATGAAGAATGAACGATGAAGAATGAACAAGGATTAATGGTCAATGACGAATGAACGATGTAGAATGAACAACGATCAATTATCAATGAAGAATGAATGATGAAGAATGAACAAGGATCAATGATCAATGAAGAATGAACGATGAAGAATGAACAAGGATCAATTATCAATGACAAATGAACGATGAAGAATGAACAAGGATCAATGGTCAATGACGAATGAACGATGATGAATGAACAAGGATCAATGATCAATGAAGAATGAACGATGAAGAATGAACAAGGATCAATGATCAATGAAGAATGAACGATGAAAAATGAACAAGGATTAATGGTCAATGACGAATGAACGATGAAGAATGAACAAGGATCAATGATCAATGAAGAATGAACGATGAAGAATGAACAAGGATTAATGCTCAATGAAGAATGAACGATGAAGAATGAACAAGTATCAATGATCAATGAAGAATGCACGATGAAGAATGAACAAGGATTAATGGTCAATGACGAATGAACGATGAAGAATTAACAAGGATCAATGATCAATGAAGAATGAACTATGAAGAATGAACAAGGATCGATGGTCAATGACGAATGAACGATGAAGAATGAACAGGATCAATGATCAAAGAAGATTGAACGATGAAGAATTAACAAGGATCAATGATCAATGAAGAATGAACGATGAAGAATGAACAAGGATCAATGATCAATGAAGAATGAACAATGAAGAATGAACAAGGATCAATGCTAAATGACGAATGAACTATGAACAACGATCAATGATCAATGAAGAATGAACGATGAAGAATGAACAAGGATCAATGATTAATGAAGAATGAACGATGAAGAATGAACAAGGATTAATGGTCAATGACGAATGAACGATGTAGAATGAACAACGATCAATGATCAATGAAGAATGAATGATGAAGAATGAACAAGGATCAATGATCAATGACGAATGAACGATGAAGAATGAATAAGGATCAATGATCAATGAAGAATGAACGATGAAGAATGAACAAGGATCAATGATCAATGACGAATGAACGATAAAGAATGAACAAGGATCAATGGTCAATGACGAATGAACGATGAAGAATGAACAAGGATCAATGATCAAAGAAGAATGAACGATGAGGAATGAACAAGGATCAATGATCAATGAAGAATGAACGAAGAAGAATGAACAAGGATCAATGATCAATGAAGAATGAACGATGAAGAATGGACAAGGATCAATGATCAATGAATAATGAACGATGAAGAATGAACAAGGATTAATGGTCAATGACGAATGAACGATGAAGAATGAACAAGGATCAATGATCAATGATCAATGAAGAATGAACGATGAAGAATGAACAAGGATCAATGATGAATGACGAATGAACGATGAAGAATGAACAAGGATCAATGATCAATGAAGAATGAACGATGAAGAATGAACAAGGATCAATGATCAATGAAGAATGAACGATGAAGAATGAACAAGGATCAATGATCAATGAAGAATGAACGATGAAGAATGAACAAGGATCAATGATGAATGACGAATGAACGATGAAGAATGAACAAGGATCAATGATCAATGAAGAATGAACGATGAAGAATGAACAAGGATCAATGATCAATGAAGAATGAACAAGGATCAATGATCGATGAAGAATGAACAAGGATTAATGGTCAATGACGAATGAACGATGAAGAATGAACAAGGATCAATGATCCATAAAGGATGAACGATGAAGAATGAACAAGGATCAATGATCAATGAAGAATGAACGATGAAGAATGAACAAGGATCAATGATGAATGACGAATGAACGATGAAGAATGAACAAGGATCAATGATCAATGAAGAATGAACGATGAAGAATGAACAAGGATCAATGATCAATGAAGAATGAACGATGAAGAATGAACAAAGATTAATTCTCAATGAAGAATGAACGATGAAGAATGAACAAGGATCAATGATCAATGAAGAATGAACGATGAAAAATGAACAAGGATTAATGGTCAATGATGAATGAACGATGAAGAATGAACAAGGGTCAATGATCAATGAAGAATGAACGATGAAGAATGAACAAGGATTAATGCTCAATGAAGAATGAACGATGAAGAATGAACAAGGATCAATGATCAATGAAGAATGCACGATGAAGAATGAACAAGGATCAATGATCAATGTAGAATGAACGATGAAGAATGAACAAGGATCAATGATCAATGTAGAATGAACGATGAAGAATGAACAAGTATTAATGGTCAATGACGAATGAACGATGAAGATTGAACAAGGATCAATGATCAATGAAGGATGAATGATGAAGAATGAACAAGGATCAATGGTCAATGAAGAATGAACGATGAAGAATGAACAAGGATCAATGATGAATGAAGAATGAACGATGAAGAATGAACAAGGATCAATGGTCAATGATGAATGAACGATGAAGAATGAACAAGGATCAATGATCAATGAAGAATGAACAAGGATCAATGATCAACGAAGAATGAACGATGAAGAATGAACAATGATTAATGCTCAATGAAGAATGAATGATGAAGAATGAACAAGGATCAATGATCAATGAAGAATGAACGATGAAGAATGAACAAGGATTAATGGTCAATGACGAATGAACGATGTAGAATGAACAAGGATCAATGATCAATGAAGAATGAACGATGAAGAATGAACAAGGATCAATAGTCAATGACGAATGAACGATGAAGAATGAACAAGGATAAATGATCAAGGAATAATGAACGATGAAGAATGAACAAGGATTAATGGTCAATGACGAATGAACGATGAAGAATGAACAAGGATCAATGATCAATGAAGAATGAACGATGAAGAATGAATAGGGATTAATGGTCAATGACGAATGAACGATGAAGAATGAACAAGGATCAATGATCAATGAAGAATGAACGATGAAGAATGAACAAGGATCAATGATCAATGAATAATGAACGATGAAGAATGAACAAGGATCAATGATCAATGACAAATGAACGATGAAGAATGAACAAGGATCAATGATCAATGATCAATGAAGAATGAACGATGAAGAATGAAGAAGGATCAATGATGAATGACGAATGAACGATGAAGAATGAACAAGGATCAATGATCAATGAAGAATGAACGATGAAGAATGAACAAGGATCAATGATCAATGAAGAATGAACGATGAAGAATGAACAAGGATCAATGATGAATGACGAATGAACGATGAAGAATGAACAAGGATCAATGATCAATGAAGAATGAACGATGAAGAATGAACAAGGATCAATGATCAATGACAAATGAACAATGAAGAATGAACAAGGATCAATGATCAATGAAGAATGAACGATGAATAATAAACAAGGATCAATGGTCAATGACGAATGAACGATGAAGAATGAACAAGGATCAATGATCAATGAAGAATGAACGATGAAGAATGAACAAGGATCAATGCTCAATTAAGAATGAACGATGAAGAATGAACAAGGATCAATTATCAATGACAAATGAACGATGAAGAATGAACAAGGATCAATGATCAATGAAGAATGAACGATGAAGAATAAACAAGGATTAATGGTCAATGACGAATGAACGATGAAGAATGAACAAGGATCAATGATCAATGAAGGATGAACGATGAAGAATGAACAAGGATCAATGATCAATGAAGCATGAACGATGAAGAATGAACAAGGATCAATGATGAATGACGAATGAACGATGAAGAATGAACAAGGATCAATGATCAATGAAGAATGAACGATGAAGAATGAACAAGGATCAATGATCAATGAAGAATGAACAAGGATCAATGATCGATGAAGAATGAACAAGGATTAATGGTCAATGACGAATGAACGATGAAGAATGAACAAGGATCAATGATCAATGAAGAATGAACGATAAAAAATAAACAAAGATTAATGGTCAATGACGAATGAACGATGAAGAATGAACAAGGATTAATGATCAATGAAGAATGAACGATGAAGAATGAACAAGGATTAATGGTCAATGACGAATGAACGATGTAGAATGAACAAGGATTAATGATCAATGAAGAATGAACGATGAAGAATGAACAAGGATTAATGGTCAATGACGAATGAACGATGTAGAATGAACCACGATCAATGATCAATGAAGAATGAATGATGAAAAATGAACAAGGATCAATGATCAATGACGAATGAACGATGAAGAATGAATAAGGATCAATGATCAATGAAGAATGAACGATGAAGAATGAACAAGGATCAATGATCAATGACGAATGAACGATAAAGAATGAACAAGGATCAATGGTCAATGACGAATGAACGATGAAGAATGAACAAGGATCAATGATCAAAGAAGAATGAACGATGAGGAATGAACAAGGATCAATGATCAATGAAGAATGAACGAAGAAGAATGAACAAGGATCAATGATCAATGAAGAATGAACGATGAAGAATGAACAAGGATCAATAGTCAATGACGAATGAACGATGAAAAATGAACAACGATCAATGATCAATGAATAATGAACGATGAAGAATGAACAAGGATTAATGGTCAATGACGAATGAACGATGAAGAATGAACAAGGATCAATGATCAATGATCAATGAAGAATGAACGATGAAGAATGAACAAGGATCAATGATGAATGACGAATGAACGATGAAGAATGAACAAGGATCAATGATCAATGAAGAATGAACGATGAAGAATGAACAAGGATCAATGATCAATGAAGAATGAACGATGAAGAATGAACAAGGATCAATGATGAATGACGAATGAACGATGAAGAATGAACAAGGATCAATGATCAATGAAGAATGAACGATGAAGAATGAACAAGGATCAATGATCAATGAAGAATGAACAAGGATCAATGATCGATGAAGAATGAACAAGGATTAATGGTCAATGACGAATGAACGATGAAGAATGAACAAGGATCAATGATCAATAAAGGATGAACGATGAAGAATGAACAAGGATCAATGATCAATGAAGAATGAACGATGAAGAATGAACAAGGATCAATGATGAATGACGAATGAACGATGAAGAATGAACAAGGATCAATGATCAATGAAAAATGAACGATGAAGAATGAACAAGGATCAATGATCAATGAAGAATGAACGATGAAGAATGAACAAAGATTAATTCTCAATGAAGAATGAACGATGAAGAATGAACAAGGATCAATGATCAATGAAGAATGAACGATGAAAAATGAACAAGGATTAATGGTCAATGATGAATGAACGATGAAGAATGAACAAGGGTCAATGATCAATGAAGAATGAACGATGAAGAATGAACAAGGATTAATGCTCAATGAAGAATGAACGATGAAGAATGAACAAGGATCAATGATCAATGAAGAATGCACGATGAAGAATGAACAAGGATCAATGATCAATGTAGAATGAACGATGAAGAATGAACAAGGATCAATGATTAATGTAGAATGAACGATGAAGAATGAACAAGTATTAATGGTCAATGACGAATGAACGATGAAGATTGAACAAGGATCAATGATCAATGAAGGATGAATGATGAAGAATGAACAAGGATCAATGGTCAATGAAGAATGAACGATGAAGAATGAACAAGGATCAATGATCAATGAAGAATGAACGATGAAGAATGAACAAGGATCAATGATGAATGACGAATGAACGATGAAGAATGAACAAGGATCAATGATCAATGAAGAATGAACGATGAAGAATGAACAAGGATCAATGATCAATGAAGAATGAACAAGGATCAATGATCGATGAAGAATGAACAAGGATTAATGGTCAATGACGAATGAACGATGAAGAATGAACAAGGATCAATGATCAATAAAGGATGAACGATGAAGAATGAACAAGGATCAATGATCAATGAAGAATGAACGATGAAGAATGAACAAGGATCAATGATGAATGACGAATGAACGATGAAGAATGAACAAGGATCAATGATCAATGAAAAATGAACGATGAAGAATGAACAAGGATCAATGATCAATGAAGAATGAACGATGAAGAATGAACAAAGATTAATTCTCAATGAAGAATGAACGATGAAGAATGAACAAGGATCAATGATCAATGAAGAATGAACGATGAAAAATGAACAAGGATTAATGGTCAATGATGAATGAACGATGAAGAATGAACAAGGGTCAATGATCAATGAAGAATGAACGATGAAGAATGAACAAGGATTAATGCTCAATGAAGAATGAACGATGAAGAATGAACAAGGATCAATGATCAATGAAGAATGCACGATGAAGAATGAACAAGGATCAATGATCAATGTAGAATGAACGATGAAGAATGAACAAGGATCAATGATCAATGTAGAATGAACAATGAAGAATGAACAAGTATTAATGGTCAATGACGAATGAACGATGAAGATTGAACAAGGATCAATGATCAATGAAGGATGAATGATGAAGAATGAACAAGGATCAATGGTCAATGAAGAATGAACGATGAAGAATGAACAAGGATCAATGATCAATGAAGAATGAACGATGAAGAATGAACAAGGATCAATGGTCAATGATGAATGAACGATGAAGAATGAACAAGGATCAATGATCAATGAAGAATGAACAAGGATCAATGATCAACGAAGAATGAACGATGAAGAATGAACAATGATTAATGCTCAATGAAGAATGAATGAAGAAGAATGAACAAGGATCAATGATCAATGAAGAATGAACGACGAAGAATGAACAAGGATTAATGGTCAATGACGAATGAACGATGTAGAATGAACAAGGATCAATGATACATGAAGAATGAACGATGAAGAATGAACAAGGATCAATAGTCAATGACGAATGAACGATGAAGAATGAACAAGGATCAATGATCAATGAAGGATGAATGATGAAGAATGAACAAGGATCAATGGTCAATGAAGCATGAACGATGAAGAATGAACAAGGATCAATGATCAATGAAGAATGAACAAGGATCAATGGTCAATGATGAATGAACGATGAAGAATGAACAAGGATCAATGATCAATGAAGAATGAACAAGGATCAATGATCAACGAAGAATGAACGATGAAGAATGAACAATGATTAATGCTCAATGAAGAATGAATGATGAAGAATGAACAAGGATCAATGATCAATGAAGAATGAACGATGAAGAATGAACAAGGATTAATGGTCAATGACGAATGAACGATGTAGAATGAACAAGGATCAATGATCAATGAAGAATGAACGATGAAGAATGAACAAGGATCAATGATCGATGAAGAATGAACAAGGATTAATGGTCAATGACGAATGAACGATGAAGAATGAACAAGGATCAGTGATCAATGAAGAATGAACCATGAAGAATGAACAAGGATCAATGGTCAATGAAGAATGAACAAGGATTAATGCTCAATGAAGAATGAACGATGAAGAATGAACAAGGATCAATGATCAATGAAGAATGCACGATGAAGAATGAACAAGGATTAATGGTCAATGACGAATGAACGATGAAGAATTAACAAGAATCAATGATCAATGAAGAATGAACTATGAAGAATGAACAAGGATCAATGGTCAATGACGAATGAACGATGTAGAATGAACAAGGATCAATGATCAAAGAAGAATGAACGATGAAGAATTAACAAGGATCAATGATCAATGAAGAATGAACGATGAAGAATGAACAAGGATCAATGATCAATGAAGAATGAACAATGAAGAATGAACAAGGAACAATGCTCAATGACGAATGAACGATGAAGAATGAACAAGGATCAATGATCAATGTAGAATGAACGATGAAGAATGAACAAGGATCAATGATCAATGTAGAATGAACGATGAAGAATCAACAAGGATTAATGGTGAATCACGAATGAACGATGAAGAATGAACAAGGATCAATGATCAATGAAGAATGAACGATGAAGAATGAACAAGGATCAATGATCAATGAAGAATGAACGATGAAGAATGAACAAGGATCAATGTAGAATGACGAATGAACGATGAAGAATGAACAAGGATCAATGATCAATGAAGAATGAACGATGAAGAATGAACAAAGATTAATGCTCAATGAAGAATGAACGATGAAGAATGAACAAGGATCAATGATCAATGAAGAATGAACGATGAAAAATGAATAAGGATTAATGGTCAATGATGAATGAACGATGAAGAATGAACAAGGGTCAATGATCAATGAAGAATGAACGATGAAGAATGAACAAGGATTAATGCTCAATGAAGAATGAACGATGAAGAATGAACAAGGATCAATGATCAATGAAGAATGCACGATGAAGAATGAACAAGGATTAATGGTCAATGACGAATGAACGATGAAGAATGAACAAGGATCAATGATCAATGAAGAATGAACTATGAAGAATGAACAAGGATCAATCGTCAATGACGAATGAACGATGAAGAATGAATAGGGATTAATGGTCAATGACGAATGAACGATGAAGAATGAACAAGGATCAATGATCAATGAAGAATGAACGATGAAGAATGATCAAGGATCAATGATCAATGAAGAATGAACGATGAAGAATGAACAAGGATCAATGGTCAATGACGAATGAATGATGAAGAATGAACAAGGATCAATGATCAATGAAGAATGAACGATGAAGAATGAACAAGGATCAATGATCAATGAATAATGAACGATGAAGAATGAACAAGGATCAATGATCAATGACAAATGAACGATGAAGAATGAACAAAGATCAATGATCAATGATCAATGAAGAATAAACGATGAAGAATGAACAAGGATCAATGATGAATGACGAATGAACGATGAAGAATGAACAAGGATCAATGATCAATGAAGAATGAACGATGAAGAATGAACAAGGATCAATGATCAATGAAGAATGAACGATGAAGAATGAACAAGGATCAATGATGAATGACGAATGAACGATGAAGAATGAACAAGGATCAATGATCAATGAAGAATGAACGATGAAGAATGAACAAGGATCAATGATCAATGAAGAATGAACAAGGATCAATGATCGATGAAGAATGAACAAGGATTAATGGTCAATGACGAATGAACGATTAAGAATGAACAAGGATCAATGATCAATGAAGAATGAACGATGAAGAATGAACAAGGATCAATGATCAATGACAAATGAACAATGAAGAATGAACAAGGATCAATGATCAATGAAGAATGAACGATGAAGAATAAACAAGGATCAATGGTCAATGACGAATGAACGATGAAGAATGAACAAGGATCAATGATCAATGAAGAATGAACGATGAAGAATGAACAAGGATCAATGCTCAATGAAGAATGAACGATGAAGAATGAACAAGGATCAATTATCAATGACAAATGAACGATGAAGAATGAACAAGGATCAATGATCAATGAAGAATGAACGATGAAGAATGAACAAGGATCAATGATCAATGAAGAATGAACGATGAAGAATGAACAAGGATCAATGAAGAATGACGAATGAACGATGAAGAATGAACAAGGATCAATGATCAATGAAGAATGAACGATGAAGAATGAACAAAGATTAATGCTCAATGAAGAATGAACGATGAAGAATGAACAAGGATCAATGATCAATGAAGAATGAACGATGAAAAATGAACAAGGATTAATGGTCAATGACGAATGAACGATGAAGAATGAACAAGGATCAATGATCAATGAAGAATGAACGATGAGGAATGAACAAGGATCAATGATCAATGAAGAATGAACGAAGAAGAATGAACAAGGATCAATGATCAATGAAGAATGAATGATGAAGAATGAACAAGGATCAATGATCAATGAAGAATGAACGATGAAGAATGAACAAGGATCAATGATCAATGAAGAATGAACGATGAAGAATGAACAAGGATCAATGAAGAATGACGAATGAACGATGAAGAATGAACAAGGATCAATGATCAATGAAGAATGAACGATGAAGAATGAACAAAGATTAATGCTCAATGAAGAATGAACGATGAAGAATGAACAAGGATCAATGATCAATGAAGAATGAACGATGAAGAATGAACAAGGATTAATGGTCAATGACGAATGAACGATGTAGAATGAACAAGGATCAATGATCAATGAAGAATGAACGATGAAGAATGAACAAGGATCAATGATCAATGACGAATGAACGATGTAGAATGAACAAGGATCAATGATCAATGAAGAATGAACAATGAAGAATGAACAAGGATCAATGCTCAATGACGAATGAACGACGAAGAATGAACAAGGATCAATGATCAATGTAGAATGAACGATGAAGAATGAACAAGGATCAATGATCAATGTAGAATGAACGATGAAGCATGAACAAGGATTAATGGTCAATGACGAATGAACGATGAAGAATGAACAAGGATCAATGATCAATGAAGAATGAACAAGGATCAATGATCAACGAAGAATGAACGATGAAGAATGAACAAAGATTAATGCTCAATGAAGAATGAATGATGAAGAATGAACAAGGATCAATGATCAATGAAGAATGAACGATGAAAAATGAACAAGGATTAATGGTCAATGACGAATGAACGATGTAGAATGAACAAGGATCAATGATCAATGAAGAATGAACGATGAAGAATGAACAAGGATCAATAGTCAATGACGAATGAACGATGAAGAATGAACAAGAATCAATGATCAATGAATAATGAACGATGAAGAATGAACAAGGATTAATGGTCAATGACGAATGAACGATGAAGAATGAACAAGGATCAATGATCAATGAAGAATGAACGATGAAGAATGAATAGGGATTAATGGTCAATGACGAATGAACGATGAAGAATGAACAAGGATCAATGATCAATGAAGAATGAACGATGAAGAATGAACAAGGATCAATGATCAATGAAGAATGAACAATGAAGAATGAACAAGGATCAATGCTCAATGACGAATGAACGATGAAGAATGAACAAGGATCAATGATCAATGTAGAATGAACGATGAAGAATGAACAAGGATCAATGATCAATGTAGAATGAACGATGAAGAATCAACAAGGATTAATGGTGAATCACGAATGAACGATGAAGAATGAACAAGGATCAATGATCAATGAAGAATGAACGATGAAGAATGAACAAGGATCAATGATCAATGAAGAATGAACGATGAAGAATGAACAAGGATCAATGTAGAATGACGAATGAACGATGAAGAATGAACAAGGATCAATGATCAATGAAGAATGAACGATGAAGAATGAACAAGGATCAATGAAGAATGACGAATGAACGATGAAGAATGAACAAGGATCAATGATCAATGAAGAATGAACGATGAAGAATGAACAAAGATTAATGCTCAATGAAGAATGAACGATGAAGAATGAACAAGGATCAATGATCAATGAAGAATGAACGATGAAAAATGAACAAGGATTAATGGTCAATGACGAATGAACGATGAAGAATGAACAAGGATCAATGATCAATGAAGAATGAACGATGAGGAATGAACAAGGATCAATGATCAATGAAGAATGAACGAAGAAGAATGAACAAGGATCAATGATCAATGAAGAATGAACGATGAAGAATGAACAAGGATCAATGATCAATGAAGAATGAACGATGAAGAATGAACAAGGATCAATGATCAATGAAGAATGAACGATGAAGAATGAACAAGGATCAATGAAGAATGACGAATGAACGATGAAGAATGAACAAGGATCAATGATCAATGAAGAATGAACGATGAAGAATGAACAAAGATTAATGCTCAATGAAGAATGAACGATGAAGAATGAACAAGGATCAATGATCAATGAAGAATGAACGATGAAGAATGAACAAGGATTAATGGTCAATGACGAATGAACGATGTAGAATGAACAAGGATCAATGATCAATGAAGAATGAACGATGAAGAATGAACAAGGATCAATGATCAATGACGAATGAACGATGTAGAATGAACAAGGATCAATGATCAATGAAGAATGAACAATGAAGAATGAACAAGGATCAATGCTCAATGACGAATGAACGACGAAGAATGAACAAGGATCAATGATCAATGTAGAATGAACGATGAAGAATGAACAAGGATCAATGATCAATGTAGAATGAACGATGAAGCATGAACAAGGATTAATGGTCAATGACGAATGAACGATGAAGAATGAACAAGGATCAATGATCAATGAAGAATGAACAAGGATCAATGATCAACGAAGAATGAACGATGAAGAATGAACAAAGATTAATGCTCAATGAAGAATGAATGATGAAGAATGAACAAGGATCAATGATCAATGAAGAATGAACGATGAAAAATGAACAAGGATTAATGGTCAATGACGAATGAACGATGTAGAATGAACAAGGATCAATGATCAATGAAGAATGAACGATGAAGAATGAACAAGGATCAATAGTCAATGACGAATGAACGATGAAGAATGAACAAGAATCAATGATCAATGAATAATGAACGATGAAGAATGAACAAGGATTAATGGTCAATGACGAATGAACGATGAAGAATGAACAAGGATCAATGATCAATGAAGAATGAACGATGAAGAATGAATAGGGATTAATGGTCAATGACGAATGAACGATGAAGAATGAACAAGGATCAATGCTCAATGACGAATGAACGATGAAGAATGAACAAGGATCAATGATCAATGTAGAATGAACGATGAAGAATGAACAAGGATCAATGATCAATGTAGAATGAACGATGAAGAATCAACAAGGATTAATGGTGAATCACGAATGAACGATGAAGAATGAACAAGGATCAATGATCAATGAAGAATGAACGATGAAGAATGAACAAGGATCAATGATCAATGAAGAATGAACGATGAAGAATGAACAAGGATCAATGTAGAATGACGAATGAACGATGAAGAATGAACAAGGATCAATGATCAATGAAGAATGAACAAAGATTAATGCTCAATGAAGAATGAACGATGAAGAATGAACAAGGATCAATGATCAATGAAGAATGAACGATGAAAAATGAATAAGGATTAATGGTCAATGATGAATGAACGATGAAGAATGAACAAGGGTCAATGATCAATGAAGAATGAACGATGAAGAATGAACAAGGATTAATGCTCAATGAAGAATGAACGATGAAGAATGAACAAGGATCAATGATCAATGAAGAATGAACGATGAAGAATGAACAAGGATCAATGATCAATGAAGAATGAACGATGAAGAATGAACAAGGATCAATGATCAATGAAGAATGAACGATGAAGAATGAACAAGGATCAATGAAGAATGACGAATGAACGATGAAGAATGAACAAGGATCAATGATCAATGAATAATGAACGATGAAGAATGAACAAGGATTAATGGTCAATGACGAATGAACGATGAAGAATGAACAAGGATCAATGATCAATGAAGAATGAACGATGAAGAATGAATAGGGATTAATGGTCAATGACGAATGAACGATGAAGAATGAACAAGGATCAATGATCAATGAAGAATGAACGATGAAGAATGAACAAGGATCAATGATCAATGAAGAATGAACAATGAAGAATGAACAAGGATCAATGCTCAATGACGAATGAACGATGAAGAATGAACAAGGATCAATGATCAATGTAGAATGAACGATGAAGAATGAACAAGGATCAATGATCAATGTAGAATGAACGATGAAGAATCAACAAGGATTAATGGTGAATCACGAATGAACGATGAAGAATGAACAAGGATCAATGATCAATGAAGAATGAACGATGAAGAATGAACAAGGATCAATGATCAATGAAGAATGAACGATGAAGAATGAACAAGGATCAATGTAGAATGACGAATGAACGATGAAGAATGAACAAGGATCAATGATCAATGAAGAATGAACAAAGATTAATGCTCAATGAAGAATGAACGATGAAGAATGAACAAGGATCAATGATCAATGAAGAATGAACGATGAAAAATGAATAAGGATTAATGGTCAATGATGAATGAACGATGAAGAATGAACAAGGGTCAATGATCAATGAAGAATGAACGATGAAGAATGAACAAGGATTAATGCTCAATGAAGAATGAACGATGAAGAATGAACAAGGATCAATGATCAATGAAGAATGCACGATGAAGAATGAACAAGGATTAATGGTCAATGACGAATGAACGATGAAGAATGAACAAGGATCAATGATCAATGAAGAATGAACTATGAAGAATGAACAAGGATCAATCGTCAATGACGAATGAACGATGAAGAATGAATAGGGATTAATGGTCAATGACGAATGAACGATGAAGAATGAACAAGGATCAATGATCAATGAAGAATGAACGATGAAGAATGAACAAGGATCAATGATCAATGAATAATGAACGATGAAGAATGAACAAGGATCAATGATCAATGACAAATGAACGATGAACAATGAACAAGGATCAATGATCAATGATCAATGAAGAATAAACGATGAAGAATGAACAAGGATCAATGATGAATGACGAATGAACGATGAAGAATGAACAAGGATCAATGATCAATGAAGAATGAACGATGAAGAATGAACAAGGATCAATGATCAATGAAGAATGAACGATGAAGAATGAACAAGGATCAATGATGAATGACGAATGAACGATGAAGAATGAACAAGGATCAATGATCAATGAAGAATGAACGATGAAGAATGAACAAGGATCAATGATCAATGAAGAATAAACAAGGATCAATGATCGATGAAGAATGAACAAGGATTAATGGTCAATGACGAATGAACGATTAAGAATGAACAAGGATCAATGATCAATGAAGAATGAACGATGAAGAATGAACAAGGATCAATGATCAATGACAAATGAACAATGAAGAATGAACAAGGATCAATGATCAATGAAGAATGAACGATGAAGAATAAACAAGGATCAATGGTCAATGACGAATGAACGATGAAGAATGAACAAGGATCAATGATCAATGAAGAATGAACGATGAAGAATGAACAAGGATCAATGCTCAATGAAGAATGAACGATGAAGAATGAACAAGGATCAATTATCAATGACAAATGAACGATGAAGAATGAACAAGGATCAATGATCAATGAAGAATGAACGATGAAGAATGAACAAGGATCAATGATCAATGAAGAATGAACGATGAAGAATGAACAAGGATCAATGAAGAATGACGAATGAACGATGAAGAATGAACAAGGATCAATGATCAATGAAGAATGAACGATGAAGAATGAACAAAGATTAATGCTCAATGAAGAATGAACGATGAAGAATGAACAAGGATCAATGATCAATGAAGAATGAACGATGAAGAATGAACAAAGATTAATGCTCAATGAAGAATGAACGATGAAGAATGAACAAGGATCAATGATCAATGAAGAATGAACGATGAAAAATGAACAAGGATTAATGGTCAATGACGAATGAACGATGAAGAATGAACAAGGATCAATGATCAATGAAGAATGAACGATGAGGAATGAACAAGGATCAATGATCAATGAAGAATGAACGAAGAAGAATGAACAAGGATCAATGATCAATGAAGAATGAACGATGAAGAATGAACAAGGATCAATGATCAATGAAGAATGAACGATGAAGAATGAACAAGGATCAATGATCAATGAAGAATGAACGATGAAGAATGAACAAGGATCAATGAAGAATGACGAATGAACGATGAAGAATGAACAAGGATCAATGATCAATGAAGAATGAACGATGAAGAATGAACAAAGATTAATGCTCAATGAAGAATGAACGATGAAGAATGAACAAGGATCAATGATCAATGAAGAATGAACGATGAAGAATGAACAAGGATTAATGGTCAATGACGAATGAACGATGTAGAATGAACAAGGATCAATGATCAATGAAGAATGAACGATGAAGAATGAACAAGGATCAATGATCAATGACGAATGAACGATGTAGAATGAACAAGGATCAATGATCAATGAAGAATGAACAATGAAGAATGAACAAGGATCAATGCTCAATGACGAATGAACGACGAAGAATGAACAAGGATCAATGATCAATGTAGAATGAACGATGAAGAATGAACAAGGATCAATGATCAATGTAGAATGAACGATGAAGCATGAACAAGGATTAATGGTCAATGACGAATGAACGATGAAGAATGAACAAGGATCAATGATCAATGAAGAATGAACAAGGATCAATGATCAACGAAGAATGAACGATGAAGAATGAACAAAGATTAATGCTCAATGAAGAATGAATGACGAAGAATAAACAAGGATCAATGATCAATGAAGAATGAACGATGAAAAATGAACAAGGATTAATGGTCAATGACGAATGAACGATGTAGAATGAACAAGGATCAATGATCAATGAAGAATGAACGATGAAGAATGAACAAGGATCAATAGTCAATGACGAATGAACGATGAAGAATGAACAAGGATCAATGATCAATGAATAATGAACGATGAAGAATGAACAAGGATTAATGGTCAATGACGAATGAACGATGAAGAATGAACAAGGATCAATGATCAATGAAGAATGAACGATGAAGAATGAATAGGGATTAATGGTCAATGACGAATGAACGATGAAGAATGAACAAGGATCAATGATCAATGAAGAATGAACGATGAAGAATGAACAAGGATCAACGATCAATGAAGAATGAACAATGAAGAATGAACAAGGATCAATGCTCAATGACGAATGAACGATGAAGAATGAACAAGGATCAATGATCAATGTAGAATGAACGATGAAGAATGAACAAGGATCAATGATCAATGTAGAATGAACGATGAAGAATCAACAAGGATTAATGGTGAATCACGAATGAACGATGAAGAATGAACAAGGATCAATGATCAATGAAGAATGAACGATGAAGAATGAACAAGGATCAATGATCAATGAAGAATGAACGATGAAGAATGAACAAGGATCAATGTAGAATGACGAATGAACGATGAAGAATGAACAAGGATCAATGATCAATGAAGAATGAACAAAGATTAATGCTCAATGAAGAATGAACGATGAAGAATGAACAAGGATCAATGATCAATGAAGAATGAACGATGAAAAATGAATAAGGATTAATGGTCAATGATGAATGAACGATGAAGAATGAACAAGGGTCAATGATCAATGAAGAATGAACGATGAAGAATGAACAAGGATTAATGCTCAATGAAGAATGAACGATGAAGAATGAACAAGGATCAATGATCAATGAAGAATGCACGATGAAGAATGAACAAGGATTAATGGTCAATGACGAATGAACGATGAAGAATGAACAAGGATCAATGATCAATGAAGAATGAACTATGAAGAATGAACAAGGATCAATCGTCAATGACGAATGAACGATGAAGAATGAATAGGGATTAATGGTCAATGACGAATGAACGATGAAGAATGAACAAGGATCAATGATCAATGAAGAATGAACGATGAAGAATGAACAAGGATCAATGATCAATGAATAATGAACGATGAAGAATGAACAAGGATCAATGATCAATGACAAATGAACGATGAAGAATGAACAAGGATCAATGATCAATGATCAATGAAGAATAAACGATGAAGAATGAACAAGGATCAATGATGAATGACGAATGAACGATGAAGAATGAACAAGGATCAATGATCAATGAAGAATGAACGATGAAGAATGAACAAGGATCAATGATCAATGAAGAATGAACGATGAAGAATGAACAAGGATCAATGATGAATGACGAATGAACGATGAAGAATGAACAAGGATCAATGATCAATGAAGAATGAACGATGAAGAATGAACAAGGATCAATGATCAATGAAGAATAAACAAGGATCAATGATCGATGAAGAATGAACAAGGATTAATGGTCAATGACGAATGAACGATTAAGAATGAACAAGGATCAATGATCAATGAAGAATGAACGATGAAGAATGAACAAGGATCAATGATCAATGACAAATGAACAATGAAGAATGAACAAGGATCAATGATCAATGAAGAATGAACGATGAAGAATAAACAAGGATCAATGGTCAATGACGAATGAACGATGAAGAATGAACAAGGATCAATGATCAATGAAGAATGAACGATGAAGAATGAACAAGGATCAATGCTCAATGAAGAATGAACGATGAAGAATGAACAAGGATCAATTATCAATGACAAATGAACGATGAAGAATGAACAAGGATCAATGATCAATGAAGAATGAACGATGAAGAATGAACAAGGATCAATGATCAATGAAGAATGAACGATGAAGAATGAACAAGGATCAATGAAGAATGACGAATGAACGATGAAGAATGAACAAGGATCAATGATCAATGAAGAATGAACGATGAAGAATGAACAAAGATTAATGCTCAATGAAGAATGAACGATGAAGAATGAACAAGGATCAATGATCAATGAAGAATGAACGATGAAAAATGAACAAGGATTAATGGTCAATGACGAATGAACGATGAAGAATGAACAAGGATCAATGATCAATGAAGAATGAACGATGAGGAATGAACAAGGATCAATGATCAATGAAGAATGAACGAAGAAGAATGAACAAGGATCAATGATCAATGAAGAATGAACGATGAAGAATGAACAAGGATCAATGATCAATGAAGAATGAACGATGAAGAATGAACAAGGATCAATGATCAATGAAGAATGAACGATGAAGAATGAACAAGGATCAATGAAGAATGACGAATGAACGATGAAGAATGAACAAGGATCAATGATCAATGAAGAATGAACGATGAAGAATGAACAAAGATTAATGCTCAATGAAGAATGAACGATGAAGAATGAACAAGGATCAATGATCAATGAAGAATGAACGATGAAGAATGAACAAGGATTAATGGTCAATGACGAATGAACGATGTAGAATGAACAAGGATCAATGATCAATGAAGAATGAACGATGAAGAATGAACAAGGATCAATGATCAATGACGAATGAACGATGTAGAATGAACAAGGATCAATGATCAATGAAGAATGAACAATGAAGAATGAACAAGGATCAATGCTCAATGACGAATGAACGACGAAGAATGAACAAGGATCAATGATCAATGTAGAATGAACGATGAAGAATGAACAAGGATCAATGATCAATGTAGAATGAACGATGAAGCATGAACAAGGATTAATGGTCAATGACGAATGAACGATGAAGAATGAACAAGGATCAATGATCAATGAAGAATGAACAAGGATCAATGATCAACGAAGAATGAACGATGAAGAATGAACAAAGATTAATGCTCAATGAAGAATGAATGACGAAGAATAAACAAGGATCAATGATCAATGAAGAATGAACGATGAAAAATGAACAAGGATTAATGGTCAATGACGAATGAACGATGTAGAATGAACAAGGATCAATGATCAATGAAGAATGAACGATGAAGAATGAACAAGGATCAATAGTCAATGACGAATGAACGATGAAGAATGAACAAGGATCAATGATCAATGAATAATGAACGATGAAGAATGAACAAGGATTAATGGTCAATGACGAATGAACGATGAAGAATGAACAAGGATCAATGATCAATGAAGAATGAACGATGAAGAATGAATAGGGATTAATGGTCAATGACGAATGAACGATGAAGAATGAACAAGGATCAATGATCAATGAAGAATGAACGATGAAGAATGAACAAGGATCAATGATCAATGAAGAATGAACAATGAAGAATGAACAAGGATCAATGCTCAATGACGAATGAACGATGAAGAATGAACAAGGATCAATGATCAATGTAGAATGAACGATGAAGAATGAACAAGGATCAATGATCAATGTAGAATGAACGATGAAGAATCAACAAGGATTAATGGTGAATCACGAATGAACGATGAAGAATGAACAAGGATCAATGATCAATGAAGAAGGAACGATGAAGAATGAACAAGGATCAATGATCAATGAAGAATGAACGATGAAGAATGAACAAGGATCAATGTAGAATGACGAATGAACGATGAAGAATGAACAAGGATCAATGATCAATGAAGAATGAACAAAGATTAATGCTCAATGAAGAATGAACGATGAAGAATGAACAAGGATCAATGATCAATGAAGAATGAACGATGAAAAATGAATAAGGATTAATGGTCAATGATGAATGAACGATGAAGAATGAACAAGGGTCAATGATCAATGAAGAATGAACGATGAAGAATGAACAAGGATTAATGCTCAATGAAGAATGAACGATGAAGAATGAACAAGGATCAATGATCAATGAAGAATGCACGATGAAGAATGAACAAGGATTAATGGTCAATGACGAATGAACGATGAAGAATGAACAAGGATCAATGATCAATGAAGAATGAACTATGAAGAATGAACAAGGATCAATCGTCAATGACGAATGAACGATGAAGAATGAATAGGGATTAATGGTCAATGACGAATGAACGATGAAGAATGAACAAGGATCAATGATCAATGAAGAATGAACGATGAAGAATGAACAAGGATCAATGATCAATGAATAATGAACGATGAAGAATGAACAAGGATCAATGATCAATGACAAATGAACGATGAAGAATGAACAAGGATCAATGATCAATGATCAATGAAGAATAAACGATGAAGAATGAACAAGGATCAATGATGAATGACGAATGAACGATGAAGAATGAACAAGGATCAATGATCAATGAAGAATGAACGATGAAGAATGAACAAGGATCAATGATCAATGAAGAATGAACGATGAAGAATGAACAAGGATCAATGATGAATGACGAATGAACGATGAAGAATGAACAAGGATCAATGATCAATGAAGAATGAACGATGAAGAATGAACAAGGATCAATGATCAATGAAGAATGAACAAGGATCAATGATCGATGAAGAATGAACAAGGATTAATGGTCAATGACGAATGAACGATTAAGAATGAACAAGGATCAATGATCAATGAAGAATGAACGATGAAGAATGAACAAGGATCAATGATCAATGACAAATGAACAATGAAGAATGAACAAGGATCAATGATCAATGAAGAATGAACGATGAAGAATAAACAAGGATCAATGGTCAATGACGAATGAACGATGAAGAATGAACAAGGATCAATGATCAATGAAGAATGAACGATGAAGAATGAACAAGGATCAATGCTCAATGAAGAATGAACGATGAAGAATGAACAAGGATCAATTATCAATGACAAATGAACGATGAAGAATGAACAAGGATCAATGATCAATGAAGAATGAACGATGAAGAATGAACAAGGATCAATGATCAATGAAGAATGAACGATGAAGAATGAACAAGGATCAATGAAGAATGACGAATGAACGATGAAGAATGAACAAGGATCAATGATCAATGAAGAATGAACGATGAAGAATGAACAAAGATTAATGCTCAATGAAGAATGAACGATGAAGAATGAACAAGGATCAATGATCAATGAAGAATGAACGATGAAAAATGAACAAGGATTAATGGTCAATGACGAATGAACGATGAAGAATGAACAAGGATCAATGATCAATGAAGAATGAACGATGAGGAATGAACAAGGATCAATGATCAATGAAGAATGAACGAAGAAGAATGAACAAGGATCAATGATCAATGAAGAATGAACGATGAAGAATGAACAAGGATCAATGATCAATGAAGAATGAACGATGAAGAATGAACAAGGATCAATGATCAATGAAGAATGAACGATGAAGAATGAACAAGGATCAATGAAGAATGACGAATGAACGATGAAGAATGAACAAGGATCAATGATCAATGAAGAATGAACGATGAAGAATGAACAAAGATTAATGCTCAATGAAGAATGAACGATGAAGAATGAACAAGGATCAATGATCAATGAAGAATGAACGATGAAGAATGAACAAGGATTAATGGTCAATGACGAATGAACGATGTAGAATGAACAAGGATCAATGATCAATGAAGAATGAACGATGAAGAATGAACAAGGATCAATGATCAATGACGAATGAACGATGTAGAATGAACAAGGATCAATGATCAATGAAGAATGAACAATGAAGAATGAACAAGGATCAATGCTCAATGACGAATGAACGACGAAGAATGAACAAGGATCAATGATCAATGTAGAATGAACGATGAAGAATGAACAAGGATCAATGATCAATGTAGAATGAACGATGAAGCATGAACAAGGATTAATGGTCAATGACGAATGAACGATGAAGAATGAACAAGGATCAATGATCAATGAAGAATGAACAAGGATCAATGATCAACGAAGAATGAACGATGAAGAATGAACAAAGATTAATGCTCAATGAAGAATGAATGACGAAGAATAAACAAGGATCAATGATCAATGAAGAATGAACGATGAAAAATGAACAAGGATTAATGGTCAATGACGAATGAACGATGTAGAATGAACAAGGATCAATGATCAATGAAGAATGAACGATGAAGAATGAACAAGGATCAATAGTCAATGACGAATGAACGATGAAGAATGAACAAGGATCAATGATCAATGAATAATGAACGATGAAGAATGAACAAGGATTAATGGTCAATGACGAATGAACGATGAAGAATGAACAAGGATCAATGATCAATGAAGAATGAACGATGAAGAATGAATAGGGATTAATGGTCAATGACGAATGAACGATGAAGAATGAACAAGGATCAATGATCAATGAAGAATGAACGATGAAGAATGAACAAGGATCAATGATCAATGAAGAATGAACAATGAAGAATGAACAAGGATCAATGCTCAATGACGAATGAACGATGAAGAATGAACAAGGATCAATGATCAATGTAGAATGAACGATGAAGAATGAACAAGGATCAATGATCAATGTAGAATGAACGATGAAGAATCAACAAGGATTAATGGTGAATCACGAATGAACGATGAAGAATGAACAAGGATCAATGATCAATGAAGAATGAACGATGAAGAATGAACAAGGATCAATGATCAATGAAGAATGAACGATGAAGAATGAACAAGGATCAATGTAGAATGACGAATGAACGATGAAGAATGAACAAGGATCAATGATCAATGAAGAATGAACAAAGATTAATGCTCAATGAAGAATGAACGATGAAGAATGAACAAGGATCAATGATCAATGAAGAATGAACGATGAAAAATGAATAAGGATTAATGGTCAATGATGAATGAACGATGAAGAATGAACAAGGGTCAATGATTAATGAAGAATGAACGATGAAGAATGAACAAGGATTAATGCTCAATGAAGAATGAACGATGAAGAATGAACAAGGATCAATGATCAATGAAGAATGCACGATGAAGAATGAACAAGGATTAATGGTCAATGACGAATGAACGATGAAGAATGAACAAGGATCAATGATCAATGAAGAATGAACTATGAAGAATGAACAAGGATCAATCGTCAATGACGAATGAACGATGAAGAATGAATAGGGATTAATGGTCAATGACGAATGAACGATGAAGAATGAACAAGGATCAATGATCAATGAAGAATGAACGATGAAGAATGAACAAGGATCAATGATCAATGAATAATGAACGATGAAGAATGAACAAGGATCAATGATCAATGACAAATGAACGATGAAGAATGAACAAGGATCAATGATCAATGATCAATGAAGAATAAACGATGAAGAATGAACAAGGATCAATGATGAATGACGAATGAACGATGAAGAATGAACAAGGATCAATGATCAATGAAGAATGAACGATGAAGAATGAACAAGGATCAATGATCAATGAAGAATGAACGATGAAGAATGAACAAGGATCAATGATGAATGACGAATGAACGATGAAGAATGAAGAAGGATCAATGATCAATGAAGAATGAACGATGAAGAATGAACAAGGATCAATGATCAATGAAGAATGAACAAGGATCAATGATCGATGAAGAATGAACAAGGATTAATGGTCAATGACGAATGAACGATTAAGAATGAACAAGGATCAATGATCAATGAAGAATGAACGATGAAGAATGAACAAGGATCAATGATCAATGACAAATGAACAATGAAGAATGAACAAGGATCAATGATCAATGAAGAATGAACGATGAAGAATAAACAAGGATCAATGGTCAATGACGAATGAACGATGAAGAATGAACAAGGATCAATGATCAATGAAGAATGAACGATGAAGAATGAACAAGGATCAATGCTCAATGAAGAATGAACGATGAAGAATGAACAAGGATCAATTATCAATGACAAATGAACGATGAAGAATGAACAAGGATCAATGATCAATGAAGAATGAACGATGAAGAATGAACAAGGATCAATGATCAATGAAGAATGAACGATGAAGAATGAACAAGGATCAATGAAGAATGACGAATGAACGATGAAGAATGAACAAGGATCAATGATCAATGAAGAATGAACGATGAAGAATGAACAAAGATTAATGCTCAATGAAGAATGAACGATGAAGAATGAACAAGGATCAATGATCAATGAAGAATGAACGATGAAAAATGAACAAGGATTAATGGTCAATGACGAATGAACGATGAAGAATGAACAAGGATCAATGATCAATGAAGAATGAACGATGAGGAATGAACAAGGATCAATGATCAATGAAGAATGAACGAAGAAGAATGAACAAGGATCAATGATCAATGAAGAATGAACGATGAAGAATGAACAAGGATCAATGATCAATGAAGAATGAACGATGAAGAATGAACAAGGATCAATGATCAATGAAGAATGAACGATGAAGAATGAACAAGGATCAATGATCAATGAAGAATGAACAATGAAGAATGAACAAGGATCAATGCTCAATGACGAATGAACGATGAAGAATGAACAAGGATCAATGATCAATGTAGAATGAACGATGAAGAATGAACAAGGATCAATGATCAATGTAGAATGAACGAAGAAGAATGAACAAGGATCAATGATCAATGAAGAATGAACGATGAAGAATGAACAAGGATCAATGATCAATGAAGAATGAACGATGAAGAATGAACAAGGATCAATGATCAATGAAGAATGAACGATGAAGAATGAACAAGGATCAATGAAGAATGACGAATGAACGATGAAGAATGAACAAGGATCAATGATCAATGAAGAATGAACGATGAAGAATGAACAAAGATTAATGCTCAATGAAGAATGAACGATGAAGAATGAACAAGGATCAATGATCAATGAAGAATGAACAAAGATTAATGCTCAATGAAGAATGAACGATGAAGAATGAACAAGGATCAATGATCAATGAAGAATGAACGATGAAGAATGAACAAGGATCAATGATCAATGAAGAATGAACGATGAAGAATGAACAAGGATCAATGAAGAATGACGAATGAACGATGAAGAATGAACAAGGATCAATGATCAATGAAGAATGAACGATGAAGAATGAACAAGGATCAATGAAGAATGACGAATGAACGATGAAGAATGAACAAGGATCAATGATCAATGAAGAATGAACGATGAAGAATGAACAAAGATTAATGCTCAATGAAGAATGAACGATGAAGAATGAACAAGGATCAATGATCAATGAAGAATGAACGATGAAAAATGAACAAGGATTAATGGTCAATGACGAATGAACGATGAAGAATGAACAAGGATCAATGATCAATGAAGAATGAACGATGAGGAATGAACAAGGATCAATGATCAATGAAGAATGAACGAAGAAGAATGAACAAGGATCAATGATCAATGAAGAATGAACGATGAAGAATGAACAAGGATCAATGATCAATGAAGAATGAACGATGAAGAATGAACAAGGATCAATGATCAATGAAGAATGAACGATGAAGAATGAACAAGGATCAATGAAGAATGACGAATGAACGATGAAGAATGAACAAGGATCAATGATCAATGAAGAATGAACGATGAAGAATGAACAAAGATTAATGCTCAATGAAGAATGAACGATGAAGAATGAACAAGGATCAATGATCAATGAAGAATGAACGATGAAGAATGAACAAGGATTAATGGTCAATGACGAATGAACGATGTAGAATGAACAAGGATCAATGATCAATGAAGAATGAACGATGAAGAATGAACAAGGATCAATGATCAATGACGAATGAACGATGTAGAATGAACAAGGATCAATGATCAATGAAGAATGAACAATGAAGAATGAACAAGGATCAATGCTCAATGACGAATGAACGACGAAGAATGAACAAGGATCAATGATCAATGTAGAATGAACGATGAAGAATGAACAAGGATCAATGATCAATGTAGAATGAACGATGAAGCATGAACAAGGATTAATGGTCAATGACGAATGAACGATGAAGAATGAACAAGGATCAATGATCAATGAAGAATGAACAAGGATCAATGATCAACGAAGAATGAACGATGAAGAATGAACAAAGATTAATGCTCAATGAAGAATGAATGATGAAGAATGAACAAGGATCAATGATCAATGAAGAATGAACGATGAAAAATGAACAAGGATTAATGGTCAATGACGAATGAACGATGTAGAATGAACAAGGATCAATGATCAATGAAGAATGAACGATGAGGAATGAACAAGGATCAATGATCAATGAAGAATGAACGATGAAGAATGAACAAGGATCAATGAAGAATGACGAATGAACGATGAAGAATGAACAAGGATCAATGATCAATGAAGAATGAACGATGAAGAATGAACAAAGATTAATGCTCAATGAAGAATGAACGATGAAGAATGAACAAGGATCAATGATCAATGAAGAATGAACGATGAAGAATGAACAAGGATTAATGGTCAATGACGAATGAACGATGTAGAATGAACAAGGATCAATGATCAATGAAGAATGAACGATGAAGAATGAACAAGGATCAATGATCAATGACGAATGAACGATGTAGAATGAACAAGGATCAATGATCAATGAAGAATGAACAATGAAGAATGAACAAGGATCAATGCTCAATGACGAATGAACGACGAAGAATGAACAAGGATCAATGATCAATGTAGAATGAACGATGAAGAATGAACAAGGATCAATGATCAATGTAGAATGAACGATGAAGCATGAACAAGGATTAATGGTCAATGACGAATGAACGATGTAGAATGAACAAGGATCAATGATCAATGAAGAATGAACAATGAAGAATGAACAAGGATCAATGCTCAATGACGAATGAACAAGGATCAATGATCAACGAAGAATGAACGATGAAGAATGAACAAAGATTAATGCTCAATGAAGAATGAATGATGAAGAATGAACAAGGATCAATGATCAATGAAGAATGAACGATGAAAAATGAACAAGGATTAATGGTCAATGACGAATGAACGATGTAGAATGAACAAGGATCAATGATCAATGAAGAATGAACAAGGATCAATGATCAACGAAGAATGAACGATGAAGAATGAACAAAGATTAATGCTCAATGAAGAATGAATGATGAAGAATGAACAAGGATCAATGATCAATGAAGAATGAACGATGAAAAATGAACAAGGATTAATGGTCAATGACGAATGAACGATGTAGAATGAACAAGGATCAATGATCAATGAAGAATGAACGATGAAGAATGAACAAGGATTAATGGTCAATGACGAATGAACGATGAAGAATGAACAAGGATCAATGATCAATGAAGAATGAACGATGAAGAATGAATAGGGATTAATGGTCAATGACGAATGAACGATGAAGAATGAACAAGGATCAATGATCAATGAAGAATGAACGATGAAGAATGAACAAGGATCAATGATCAATGAAGAATGAACAATGAAGAATGAACAAGGATCAATGCTCAATGACGAATGAACGATGAAGAATGAACAAGGATCAATGATCAATGTAGAATGAACGATGAAGAATGAACAAGGATCAATGATCAATGTAGAATGAACGATGAAGAATCAACAAGGATTAATGGTGAATCACGAATGAACGATGAAGAATGAACAAGGATCAATGATCAATGAAGAATGAACGATGAAGAATGAACAAGGATCAATGATCAATGAAGAATGAACGATGAAGAATGAACAAAGATTAATGCTCAATGAAGAATGAACGATGAAGAATGAACAAGGATCAATGATCAATGAAGAATGAACGATGAAAAATGAACAAGGATTAATGGTCAATGACGAATGAACGATGAAGAATGAACAAGGATCAATGATCAATGAAGAATGAACGATGAGGAATGAACAAGGATCAATGATCAATGAAGAATGAACGAAGAAGAATGAACAAGGATCAATGATCAATGAAGAATGAACGATGAAGAATGAACAAGGATCAATGATCAATGAAGAATGAACGATGAAGAATGAACAAGGATCAATGATCAATGAAGAATGAACGATGAAGAATGAACAAGGATCAATGAAGAATGACGAATGAACGATGAAGAATGAACAAGGATCAATGATCAATGAAGAATGAACGATGAAGAATGAACAAGGATCAATGATCAATGAAGAATGAACGATGAGGAATGAACAAGGATCAATGATCAATGAAGAATGAACGAAGAAGAATGAACAAGGATCAATGATCAATGAAGAATGAACGATGAAGAATGAACAAGGATCAATGATCAATGAAGAATGAACGATGAAGAATGAACAAGGATCAATGATCAATGAAGAATGAACGATGAAGAATGAACAAGGATCAATGAAGAATGACGAATGAACGATGAAGAATGAACAAGGATCAATGATCAATGAAGAATGAACGATGAAGAATGAACAAAGATTAATGCTCAATGAAGAATGAACGATGAAGAATGAACAAGGATCAATGATCAATGAAGAATGAACGATGAAGAATGAACAAGGATTAATGGTCAATGACGAATGAACGATGTAGAATGAACAAGGATCAATGATCAATGAAGAATGAACGATGAAGAATGAACAAGGATCAATGATCAATGACGAATGAACGATGTAGAATGAACAAGGATCAATGATCAATGAAGAATGAACAATGAAGAATGAACAAGGATTAATGGTCAATGACGAATGAACGATGTAGAATGAACAAGGATCAATGATCAATGAAGAATGAACGATGAAGAATGAACAAGGATCAATGATCAATGAAGAATGAACGATGAAGAATGAACAAGGATTAATGGTCAATGACGAATGAACGATGTAGAATGAACAAGGATCAATGATCAATGAAGAATGAACGATGAAGAATGAACAAGGATCAATGATGAATGACGAATGAACGATGAAGAATGAACAAGGATCAATGATCAATGAAGAATGAACGATGAAGAATGAACAAGGATCAATGATCAATGAAGAATGAACGATGAAGAATGAACAAGGATCAATGATGAATGACGAATGAACGATGAAGAATGAACAAGGATCAATGATCAATGAAGAATGAACGATGAAGAATGAACAAGGATCAATGATCAATGAAGAATGAACAAGGATCAATGATCGATGAAGAATGAACAAGGATTAATGGTCAATGACGAATGAACGATGAAGAATGAACAAGGATCAATGATCAATGAAGAATGAACGATGAAGAATGAACAAGGATCAATGATCAATGACAAATGAACAATGAAGAATGAACAAGGATCAATGATCAATGAAGAATGAACGATGAAGAATAAACAAGGATCAATGGTCAATGACGAATGAACGATGAAGAATGAACAAGGATCAATGATCAATGAAGAATGAACGATGAAGAATGAACAAGGATCAATGCTCAATGAAGAATGAACGATGAAGAATGAACAAGGATCAATTATCAATGACAAATGAACGATGAAGAATGAACAAGGATCAATGATCAATGAAGAATGAACGATGAAGAATGAACAAGGATCAATGATCAATGAAGAATGAACGATGAAGAATGAACAAGGATCAATGATCAATGAAGAATGAACGATGAAGAATGAACAAGGATCAATGATCAATGAAGAATGAACAATGAAGAATGAACAAGGATCAATGCTCAATGACGAATGAACGATGAAGAATGAACAAGGATCAATGATCAATGTAGAATGAACGATGAAGAATGAACAAGGATCAATGATCAATGAAGAATGAACGATGAAAAATGAACAAGGATTAATGGTCAATGACGAATGAACGATGAAGAATGAACAAGGATCAATGATCAATGAAGAATGAACGATGAGGAATGAACAAGGATCAATGATCAATGAAGAATGAACGAAGAAGAATGAACAAGGATCAATGATCAATGAAGAATGAACGATGAAGAATGAACAAGGATCAATGATCAATGAAGAATGAACGATGAAGAATGAACAAGGATCAATGATCAATGAAGAATGAACGATGAAGAATGAACAAGGATCAATGAAGAATGACGAATGAACGATGAAGAATGAACAAGGATCAATGATCAATGAAGAATGAACGATGAAGAATGAACAAAGATTAATGCTCAATGAAGAATGAACGATGAAGAATGAACAAGGATCAATGATCAATGAAGAATGAACGATGAAGAATGAACAAGGATTAATGGTCAATGACGAATGAACGATGTAGAATGAACAAGGATCAATGATCAATGAAGAATGAACGATGAAGAATGAACAAGGATCAATGATCAATGACGAATGAACGATGTAGAATGAACAAGGATCAATGATCAATGAAGAATGAACAATGAAGAATGAACAAGGATCAATGCTCAATGACGAATGAACGACGAAGAATGAACAAGGATCAATGATCAATGTAGAATGAACGATGAAGAATGAACAAGGATCAATGATCAATGTAGAATGAACGATGAAGCATGAACAAGGATTAATGGTCAATGACGAATGAACGATGAAGAATGAACAAGGATCAATGATCAATGAAGAATGAACAAGGATCAATGATCAACGAAGAATGAACGATGAAGAATGAACAAAGATTAATGCTCAATGAAGAATGAATGATGAAGAATGAACAAGGATCAATGATCAATGAAGAATGAACGATGAAAAATGAACAAGGATTAATGGTCAATGACGAATGAACGATGTAGAATGAACAAGGATCAATGATCAATGAAGAATGAACGATGAAGAATGAACAAGGATCAATAGTCAATGACGAATGAACGATGAAGAATGAACAAGGATCAATGATCAATGAATAATGAACGATGAAGAATGAACAAGGATTAATGGTCAATGACGAATGAACGATGAAGAATGAACAAGGATCAATGATCAATGAAGAATGAACGATGAAGAATGAATAGGGATTAATGGTCAATGACGAATGAACGATGAAGAATGAACAAGGATCAATGATCAATGAAGAATGAACGATGAAGAATGAACAAGGATCAATGATCAATGAAGAATGAACAATGAAGAATGAACAAGGATCAATGCTCAATGACGAATGAACGATGAAGAATGAACAAGGATCAATGATCAATGTAGAATGAACGATGAAGAATGAACAAGGATCAATGATCAATGTAGAATGAACGATGAAGAATCAACAAGGATTAATGGTGAATCACGAATGAACGATGAAGAATGAACAAGGATCAATGATCAATGAAGAATGAACGATGAAGAATGAACAAGGATCAATGATCAATGAAGAATGAACGATGAAGAATGAACAAGGATCAATGTAGAATGACGAATGAACGATGAAGAATGAACAAGGATCAATGATCAATGAAGAATGAACAAAGATTAATGCTCAATGAAGAATGAACGATGAAGAAGGAACAAGGATCAATGATCAATGAAGAATGAACGATGAAAAATGAATAAGGATTAATGGTCAATGATGAATGAACGATGAAGAATTAACAAGGGTCAATGATCAATGAAGAATGAACGATGAAGAATGAACAAGGATTAATGCTCAATGAAGAATGAACGATGAAGAATGAACAAGGATCAATGATCAATGAAGAATGCACGATGAAGAATGAACAAGGATTAATGGTCAATGACGAATGAACGATGAAGAATGAACAAGGATCAATGATCAATGAAGAATGAACTATGAAGAATGAACAAGGATCAATCGTCAATGACGAATGAACGATGAAGAATGAATAGGGATTAATGGTCAATGACGAATGAACGATGAAGAATGAACAAGGATCAATGATCAATGAAGAATGAACGATGAAGAATGAACAAGGATCAATGTAGAATGACGAATGAACGATGAAGAATGAACAAGGATCAATGATCAATGACAAATGAACGATGAAGAATGAACAAGGATCAATGATCAATGATCAATGAAGAATAAACGATGAAGAATGAACAAGGATCAATGATGAATGACGAATGAACGATGAAGAATGAACAAGGATCAATGATCAATGAAGAATGAACGATGAAGAATGAACAAGGATCAATGATCAATGAAGAATGAACGATGAAGAATGAACAAGGATCAATGATGAATGACGAATGAACGATGAAGAATGAATGATCAATGAAGAATGAACGATGAGGAATGAACAAGGATCAATGATCAATGAAGAATGAACGAAGAAGAATGAACAAGGATCAATGATCAATGAAGAATGAACGATGAAGAATGAACAAGGATCAATGATCAATGAAGAATGAACGATGAAGAATGAACAAGGATCAATGATCAATGAAGAATGAACGATGAAGAATGAACAAGGATCAATGAAGAATGACGAATGAACGATGAAGAATGAACAAGGATCAATGATCAATGAAGAATGAACGATGAAGAATGAACAAAGATTAATGCTCAATGAAGAATGAACGATGAAGAATGAACAAGGATCAATGATCAATGAAGAATGAACGATGAAGAATGAACAAGGATTAATGGTCAATGAGGAATGAACGATGTAGAATGAACAAGGATCAATGATCAATGAAGAATGAACGATGAAGAATGAACAAGGATCAATGATCAATGACGAATGAACGATGTAGAATGAACAAGGATCAATGATCAATGAAGAATGAACAATGAAGAATGAACAAGGATTAATGGTCAATGACGAATGAACGATGTAGAATGAACAAGGATCAATGATCAATGAAGAATGAACGATGAAGAATGAACAAGGATCAATGATCAATGAAGAATGAACGATGAAGAATGAACAAGGATTAATGGTCAATGACGAATGAACGATGTAGAATGAACAAGGATCAATGATCAATGAAGAATGAACGATGAAGAATGAACAAGGATCAATGATGAATGACGAATGAACGATGAAGAATGAACAAGGATCAATGATCAATGAAGAATGAACGATGAAGAATGAACAAGGATCAATGATCAATGAAGAATGAACGATGAAGAATGAACAAGGATCAATGATGAATGACGAATGAACGATGAAGAATGAACAAGGATCAATGATCAATGAAGAATGAACGATGAAGAATGAACAAGGATCAATGATCAATGAAGAATGAACAAGGATCAATGATCGATGAAGAATGAACAAGGATTAATGGTCAATGACGAATGAACGATGAAGAATGAACAAGGATCAATGATCAATGAAGAATGAACGATGAAGAATGAACAAGGATCAATGATCAATGACAAATGAACAATGAAGAATGAACAAGGATCAATGATCAATGAAGAATGAACGATGAAGAATAAACAAGGATCAATGGTCAATGACGAATGAACGATGAAGAATGAACAAGGATCAATGATCAATGAAGAATGAACGATGAAGAATGAACAAGGATCAATGCTCAATGAAGAATGAACGATGAAGAATGAACAAGGATCAATTATCAATGACAAATGAACGATGAAGAATGAACAAGGATCAATGATCAATGAAGAATGAACGATGAAGAATGAACAAGGATCAATGATCAATGAAGAATGAACGATGAAGAATGAACAAGGATCAATGAAGAATGACGAATGAACGATGAAGAATGAACAAGGATCAATGATCAATGAAGAATGAACGATGAAGAATGAACAAAGATTAATGCTCAATGAAGAATGAACGATGAAGAATGAACAAGGATCAATGATCAATGAAGAATGAACGATGAAAAATGAACAAGGATTAATGGTCAATGACGAATGAACGATGAAGAATGAACAAGGATCAATGATCAATGAAGAATGAACGATGAGGAATGAACAAGGATCAATGATCAATGAAGAATGAACGAAGAAGAATGAACAAGGATCAATGATCAATGAAGAATGAACGATGAAGAATGAACAAGGATCAATGATCAATGAAGAATGAACGATGAAGAATGAACAAGGATCAATGATCAATGAAGAATGAACGATGAAGAATGAACAAGGATCAATGAAGAATGACGAATGAACGATGAAGAATGAACAAGGATCAATGATCAATGAAGAATGAACGATGAAGAATGAACAAAGATTAATGCTCAATGAAGAATGAACGATGAAGAATGAACAAGGATCAATGATCAATGAAGAATGAACGATGAAGAATGAACAAGGATTAATGGTCAATGACGAATGAACGATGTAGAATGAACAAGGATCAATGATCAATGAAGAATGAACGATGAAGAATGAACAAGGATCAATGATCAATGACGAATGAACGATGTAGAATGAACAAGGATCAATGATCAATGAAGAATGAACAATGAAGAATGAACAAGGATCAATGCTCAATGACGAATGAACGACGAAGAATGAACAAGGATCAATGATCAATGTAGAATGAACGATGAAGAATGAACAAGGATCAATGATCAATGTAGAATGAACGATGAAGCATGAACAAGGATTAATGGTCAATGACGAATGAACGATGAAGAATGAACAAGGATCAATGATCAATGAAGAATGAACAAGGATCAATGATCAACGAAGAATGAACGATGAAGAATGAACAAAGATTAATGCTCAATGAAGAATGAATGATGAAGAATGAACAAGGATCAATGATCAATGAAGAATGAACGATGAAAAATGAACAAGGATTAATGGTCAATGACGAATGAACGATGTAGAATGAACAAGGATCAATGATCAATGAAGAATGAACGATGAAGAATGAACAAGGATCAATAGTCAATGACGAATGAACGATGAAGAATGAACAAGGATCAATGATCAATGAATAATGAACGATGAAGAATGAACAAGGATTAATGGTCAATGACGAATGAACGATGAAGAATGAACAAGGATCAATGATCAATGAAGAATGAACGATGAAGAATGAATAGGGATTAATGGTCAATGACGAATGAACGATGAAGAATGAACAAGGATCAATGATCAATGAAGAATGAACGATGAAGAATGAACAAGGATCAATGATCAATGAAGAATGAACAATGAAGAATGAACAAGGATCAATGCTCAATGACGAATGAACGATGAAGAATGAACAAGGATCAATGATCAATGTAGAATGAACGATGAAGAATGAACAAGGATCAATGATCAATGTAGAATGAACGATGAAGAATCAACAAGGATTAATGGTGAATCACGAATGAACGATGAAGAATGAACAAGGATCAATGATCAATGAAGAATGAACGATGAAGAATGAACAAGGATCAATGATCAATGAAGAATGAACGATGAAGAATGAACAAGGATCAATGTAGAATGACGAATGAACGATGAAGAATGAACAAGGATCAATGATCAATGAAGAATGAACAAAGATTAATGCTCAATGAAGAATGAACGATGAAGAAGGAACAAGGATCAATGATCAATGAAGAATGAACGATGAAAAATGAATAAGGATTAATGGTCAATGATGAATGAACGATGAAGAATTAACAAGGGTCAATGATCAATGAAGAATGAACGATGAAGAATGAACAAGGATTAATGCTCAATGAAGAATGAACGATGAAGAATGAACAAGGATCAATGATCAATGAAGAATGCACGATGAAGAATGAACAAGGATTAATGGTCAATGACGAATGAACGATGAAGAATGAACAAGGATCAATGATCAATGAAGAATGAACTATGAAGAATGAACAAGGATCAATCGTCAATGACGAATGAACGATGAAGAATGAATAGGGATTAATGGTCAATGACGAATGAACGATGAAGAATGAACAAGGATCAATGATCAATGAAGAATGAACGATGAAGAATGAACAAGGATCAATGTAGAATGACGAATGAACGATGAAGAATGAACAAGGATCAATGATCAATGACAAATGAACGATGAAGAATGAACAAGGATCAATGATCAATGATCAATGAAGAATAAACGATGAAGAATGAACAAGGATCAATGATGAATGACGAATGAACGATGAAGAATGAACAAGGATCAATGATCAATGAAGAATGAACGATGAAGAATGAACAAGGATCAATGATCAATGAAGAATGAACGATGAAGAATGAACAAGGATCAATGATGAATGACGAATGAACGATGAAGAATGAACAAGGATCAATGATCAATGAAGAATGAACGATGAAGAATGAACAAGGATCAATGATCAATGAAGAATGAACAAGGATCAATGATCGATGAAGAATGAACAAGGATTAATGGTCAATGACGAATGAACGATTAAGAATGAACAAGGATCAATGATCAATGAAGAATGAACGATGAAGAATGAACAAGGATCAATGATCAATGACAAATGAACAATGAAGAATGAACAAGGATCAATGATCAATGAAGAATGAACGATGAAGAATAAACAAGGATCAATGGTCAATGACGAATGAACGATGAAGAATGAACAAGGATCAATGATCAATGAAGAATGAACGATGAAGAATGAACAAGGATCAATGCTCAATGAAGAATGAACGATGAAGAATGAACAAGGATCAATTATCAATGACAAATGAACGATGAAGAATGAACAAGGATCAATGATCAATGAAGAATGAACGATGAAGAATGAACAAGGATCAATGATCAATGAAGAATGAACGATGAAGAATGAACAAGGATCAATGAAGAATGACGAATGAACGATGAAGAATGAACAAGGATCAATGATCAATGAAGAATGAACGATGAAGAATGAACAAAGATTAATGCTCAATGAAGAATGAACGATGAAGAATGAACAAGGATCAATGATCAATGAAGAATGAACGATGAAAAATGAACAAGGATTAATGGTCAATGACGAATGAACGATGAAGAATGAACAAGGATCAATGATCAATAAAGAATGAACGATGAGGAATGAACAAGGATCAATGATCAATGAAGAATGAACGAAGAAGAATGAACAAGGATCAATGATCAATGAAGAATGAACGATGAAGAATGAACAAGGATCAATGATCAATGAAGAATGAACGATGAAGAATGAACAAGGATCAATGATCAATGAAGAATGAACGATGAAGAATGAACAAGGATCAATGAAGAATGACGAATGAACGATGAAGAATGAACAAGGATCAATGATCAATGAAGAATGAACGATGAAGAATGAACAACGATTAATGCTCAATGAAGAATGAACGATGAAGAATGAACAAGGATCAATGATCAATGAAGAATGAACGATGAAGAATGAACAAGGATTAATGGTCAATGACGAATGAACGATGTAGAATGAACAAGGATCAATGATCAATGAAGAATGAACGATGAAGAATGAACAAGGATCAATGATCAATGACGAATGAACGATGTAGAATGAACAAGGATCAATGATCAATGAAGAATGAACAATGAAGAATGAACAAGGATCAATGCTCAATGACGAATGAACGACGAAGAATGAACAAGGATCAATGATCAATGTAGAATGAACGATGAAGAATGAACAAGGATCAATGATCAATGTAGAATGAACGATGAAGCATGAACAAGGATTAATGGTCAATGACGAATGAACGATGAAGAATGAACAAGGATCAATGATCAATGAAGAATGAACAAGGATCAATGATCAACGAAGAATGAACGATGAAGAATGAACAAGGATCAATGATCAATGAATAATGAACGATGAAGAATGAACAAGGATTAATGGTCAATGACGAATGAACGATGAAGAATGAACAAGGATCAATGATCAATGAAGAATGAACGATGAAGAATGAATAGGGATTAATGGTCAATGACGAATGAACGATGAAGAATGAACAAGGATCAATGATCAATGATGAATGAACGATGAAGAATGAACAAGGATCAATGATCAATGAATAATGAACGATGAAGAATGAACAAGGATCAATGATCAATGACAAATGAACGATGAAGAATGAACAAGGATCAATGATCAATGATCAAAGAAGAATGAACGATGAAGAATGAACAAGGATCAATGATCAATGAAGAATGAACGATGAAGAATGAACAAGGATCAATGATGAATGACGAATGAACGATGAAGAATGAACAAGGATCAATGATCAATGAAGAATGAACGATGAAGAATGAACAAGGATCAATGATCAATGAAGAATTAACAAGGATCAATGATCGATGAAGAATGAACAAGGATTAATGGTCAATGACGAATGAACGATGAAGAATGAACAAGGATCAATGATCAATAAAGGATGAACGATGAAGAATGAACAAGGATCAATGATCAATGAAGAATGAACGAGGAAGAATGAACAAGGATCAATGATGAATGACGAATGAACGATGAAGAATGAACAAGGATCAATGATCAATGAAGAATGAACGATGAAGAATGAACAAAGATTAATGCTCAATGAAGAATGAACGATGAAGAATGAACAAGGATCAATGATCAATGAAGAATGAACGATGAAGAATGAACAAGGATTAATGGTCAATGACGAATGAACGATGTAGAATGAACAAGGATCAATGATCAATGAAGAATGAACGATGAAGAATGAACAAGGATCAATGATCAATGACGAATGAACGATGTAGAATGAACAAGGATCAATGATCAATGAAGAATGAACAATGAAGAATGAACAAGGATCAATGCTCAATGACGAATGAACGACGAAGAATGAACAAGGATCAATGATCAATGTAGAATGAACGATGAAGAATGAACAAGGATCAATGATGAATGACGAATGAACGATGAAGAATGAACAAGGATCAATGATCAATGAAGAATGAACGATGAAGAATGAACAAGGATCAATGATCAATGAAGAATGAACAAGGATCAATGATCGATGAAGAATGAACAAGGATTAATGGTCAATGACGAATGAACGATTAAGAATGAACAAGGATCAATGATCAATGAAGAATGAACGATGAAGAATGAACAAGGATCAATGATCAATGACAAATGAACAATGAAGAATGAACAAGGATCAATGATCAATGAAGAATGAACGATGAAGAATAAACAAGGATCAATGGTCAATGACGAATGAACGATGAAGAATGAACAAGGATCAATGATCAATGAAGAATGAACGATGAAGAATGAACAAGGATCAATGCTCAATGAAGAATGAACGATGAAGAATGAACAAGGATCAATTATCAATGACAAATGAACGATGAAGAATGAACAAGGATCAATGATCAATGAAGAATGAACGATGAAGAATGAACAAGGATCAATGATCAATGAAGAATGAACGATGAAGAATGAACAAGGATCAATGAAGAATGACGAATGAACGATGAAGAATGAACAAGGATCAATGATCAATGAAGAATGAACGATGAAGAATGAACAAAGATTAATGCTCAATGAAGAATGAACGATGAAGAATGAACAAGGATCAATGATCAATGAAGAATGAACGATGAAAAATGAACAAGGATTAATGGTCAATGACGAATGAACGATGAAGAATGAACAAGGATCAATGATCAATAAAGAATGAACGATGAGGAATGAACAAGGATCAATGATCAATGAAGAATGAACGAAGAAGAATGAACAAGGATCAATGATCAATGAAGAATGAACGATGAAGAATGAACAAGGATCAATGATCAATGAAGAATGAACGATGAAGAATGAACAAGGATCAATGATCAATGAAGAATGAACGATGAAGAATGAACAAGGATCAATGAAGAATGACGAATGAACGATGAAGAATGAACAAGGATCAATGATCAATGAAGAATGAACGATGAAGAATGAACAACGATTAATGCTCAATGAAGAATGAACGATGAAGAATGAACAAGGATCAATGATCAATGAAGAATGAACGATGAAGAATGAACAAGGATTAATGGTCAATGACGAATGAACGATGTAGAATGAACAAGGATCAATGATCAATGAAGAATGAACGATGAAGAATGAACAAGGATCAATGATCAATGACGAATGAACGATGTAGAATGAACAAGGATCAATGATCAATGAAGAATGAACAATGAAGAATGAACAAGGATCAATGCTCAATGACGAATGAACGACGAAGAATGAACAAGGATCAATGATCAATGTAGAATGAACGATGAAGAATGAACAAGGATCAATGATCAATGTAGAATGAACGATGAAGCATGAACAAGGATTAATGGTCAATGACGAATGAACGATGAAGAATGAACAAGGATCAATGATCAATGAAGAATGAACAAGGATCAATGATCAACGAAGAATGAACGATGAAGAATGAACAAGGATCAATGATCAATGAATAATGAACGATGAAGAATGAACAAGGATTAATGGTCAATGACGAATGAACGATGAAGAATGAACAAGGATCAATGATCAATGAAGAATGAACGATGAAGAATGAATAGGGATTAATGGTCAATGACGAATGAACGATGAAGAATGAACAAGGATCAATGATCAATGATGAATGAACGATGAAGAATGAACAAGGATCAATGATCAATGAATAATGAACGATGAAGAATGAACAAGGATCAATGATCAATGACAAATGAACGATGAAGAATGAACAAGGATCAATGATCAATGATCAATGAAGAATGAACGATGAAGAATGAACAAGGATCAATGATCAATGAAGAATGAACGATGAAGAATGAACAAGGATCAATGATGAATGACGAATGAACGATGAAGAATGAACAAGGATCAATGATCAATGAAGAATGAACGATGAAGAATGAACAAGGATCAATGATCAATGAAGAATTAACAAGGATCAATGATCGATGAAGAATGAACAAGGATTAATGGTCAATGACGAATGAACGATGAAGAATGAACAAGGATCAATGATCAATAAAGGATGAACGATGAAGAATGAACAAGGATCAATGATCAATGAAGAATGAACGAGGAAGAATGAACAAGGATCAATGATGAATGACGAATGAACGATGAAGAATGAACAAGGATCAATGATCAATGAAGAATGAACGATGAAGAATGAACAAAGATTAATGCTCAATGAAGAATGAACGATGAAGAATGAACAAGGATCAATGATCAATGAAGAATGAACGATGAAGAATGAACAAGGATTAATGGTCAATGACGAATGAACGATGTAGAATGAACAAGGATCAATGATCAATGAAGAATGAACGATGAAGAATGAACAAGGATCAATGATCAATGACGAATGAACGATGTAGAATGAACAAGGATCAATGATCAATGAAGAATGAACAATGAAGAATGAACAAGGATCAATGCTCAATGACGAATGAACGACGAAGAATGAACAAGGATCAATGATCAATGTAGAATGAACGATGAAGAATGAACAAGGATCAATGATGAATGACGAATGAACGATGAAGAATGAACAAGGATCAATGATCAATTAAGAATGAACGATGAAGAATGAACAAGGATCAATGATCAATGAAGAATGAACAAGGATCAATGATCGATGAAGAATGAACAAGGATTAATGGTCAATGACGAATGAACGATTAAGGATGAACAAGGATCAATGATCAATGAAGAATGAACGATGAAGAATGAACAAGGATCAATGATCAATGACAAATGAACAATGAAGAATGAACAAGGATCAATGATCAATGAAGAATGAACGATGAAGAATAAACAAGGATCAATGGTCAATGACGAATGAACGATGAAGAATGAACAAGGATCAATGATCAATGAAGAATGAACGATGAAGAATGAACAAGGATCAATGCTCAATGAAGATTGAACGATGAAGAATGAACAAGGATCAATTATCAATGACAAATGAACGATTAAGAATGAACAAGGATCAATGATCAATGAAGAATGAACGATGAAGAATGAACAAGGATCAATGAAGAATGACGAATGAACGATGAAGAATGAACAAGGATCAATGATCAATGAAGAATGAACGATGAAGAATGAACAAAGATTAATGCTCAATTAAGAATGAACGATGAAGAATGAACAAGGATCAATGATCAATGAAGAATGAACGATGAAAAATGAACAAGGATTAATGGTCAATGACGAATGAACGATGAAGAATGAACAAGGATCAATGATCAATGAAGAATGAACGATGAGGAATGAACAAGGATCAATGATCAATGAAGAATGAACGAAGAAGAATGAACAAGGATCAATGATCAATGAAGAATGAACGATGAAGAATGAACAAGGATCAATGATCAATGAAGAATGAACGATGAAGAATGAACAAGGATCAATGATCAATGAAGAATGAACGATGAAGAATGAACAAGGATCAATGAAGAATGACGAATGAACGATGAAGAATGAACAAGGATCAATGATCAATGAAGAATGAACGATGAAGAATGAACAAAGATTAATGCTCAATGAAGAATGAACGATGAAGAATGAACAAGGATCAATGATCAATGAAGAATGAACGATGAAGAATGAACAAGGATTAATGGTCAATGACGAATGAACGATGTAGAATGAACAAGGATCAATGATCAATGAAGAATGAACGATGAAGAATGAACAAGGATCAATGATCAATGACGAATGAACGATGTAGAATGAACAAGGATCAATGATCAATGAAGAATGAACAAGGATCAATGCTCAATGACGAATGAACGACGAAGAATGAACAAGGATCAATGATCAATGTAGAATGAACGATGAAGAATGAACAAGGATCAATGATCAATGTAGAATGAACGATGAAGCATGAACAAGGATTAATGGTCAATGACGAATGAACGATCAAGAATGAACAAGGATCAATGATCAATGAAGAATGAACAAGGATCAATGATCAACGAAGAATGAACGATGAAGAATGAACAAGGATCAATGATCAATGAATAATGAACGATGAAGAATGAACAAGGATTAATGGTCAATGACGAATGAACGATGAAGAATGAACAAGGATCAATGATCAATGAAGAATGAACGATGAAGAATGAATAGGGATTAATGGTCAATGACGAATGAACGATGAAGAATGAACAAGGATCAATGATCAATGATGAATGAACGATGAAGAATGAACAAGGATCAATGATCAATGAATAATGAACGATGAAGAATGAACAAGGATCAATGATCAATGACAAATGAACGATGAAGAATGAACAAGGATCAATGATCAATGATCAATGAAGAATGAACGATGAAGAATGAACAAGGATCAATGATCAATGAAGAATGAACGATGAAGAATGAACAAGGATCAATGATGAATGACGAATGAACGATGAAGAATGAACAAGGATCAATGATCAATGAAGAATGAACGATGAAGAATGAACAAGGATCAATGATCAATGAAGAATTAACAAGGATCAATGATCGATGAAGAATGAACAAGGATTAATGGTCAATGACGAATGAACGATGAAGAATGAACAAGGATCAATGATCAATAAAGGATGAACGATGAAGAATGAACAAGGATCAATGATCAATGAAGAATGAACGAGGAAGAATGAACAAGGATCAATGATGAATGACGAATGAACGATGAAGAATGAACAAGGATCAATGATCAATGAAGAATGAACGATGAAGAATGAACAAAGATTAATGCTCAATGAAGAATGAACGATGAAGAATGAACAAGGATCAATGATCAATGAAGAATGAACGATGAAGAATGAACAAGGATTAATGGTCAATGACGAATGAACGATGTAGAATGAACAAGGATCAATGATCAATGAAGAATGAACGATGAAGAATGAACAAGGATCAATGATCAATGACGAATGAACGATGTAGAATGAACAAGGATCAATGATCAATGAAGAATGAACAATGAAGAATGAACAAGGATCAATGCTCAATGACGAATGAACGACGAAGAATGAACAAGGATCAATGATCAATGTAGAATGAACGATGAAGAATGAACAAGGATCAATGATGAATGACGAATGAACGATGAAGAATGAACAAGGATCAATGATCAATGAAGAATGAACGATGAAGAATGAACAAGGATCAATGATCAATGAAGAATGAACAAGGATCAATGATCGATGAAGAATGAACAAGGATTAATGGTCAATGACGAATGAACGATTAAGAATGAACAAGGATCAATGATCAATGAAGAATGAACGATGAAGAATGAACAAGGATCAATGATCAATGACAAATGAACAATGAAGAATGAACAAGGATCAATGATCAATGAAGAATGAACGATGAAGAATAAACAAGGATCAATGGTCAATGACGAATGAACGATGAAGAATGAACAAGGATCAATGATCAATGAAGAATGAACGATGAAGAATGAACAAGGATCAATGCTCAATGAAGAATGAACGATGAAGAATGAACAAGGATCAATTATCAATGACAAATGAACGATGAAGAATGAACAAGGATCAATGATCAATGAAGAATGAACGATGAAGAATGAACAAGGATCAATGATCAATGAAGAATGAACGATGAAGAATGAACAAGGATCAATGAAGAATGACGAATGAACGATGAAGAATGAACAAGGATCAATGATCAATGAAGAATGAACGATGAAGAATGAACAAAGATTAATGCTCAATGAAGAATGAACGATGAAGAATGAACAAGGATCAATGATCAATGAAGAATGAACGATGAAAAATGAACAAGGATTAATGGTCAATGACGAATGAACGATGAAGAATGAACAAGGATCAATGATCAATAAAGAATGAACGATGAGGAATGAACAAGGATCAATGATCAATGAAGAATGAACGAAGAAGAATGAACAAGGATCAATGATCAATGAAGAATGAACGATGAAGAATGAACAAGGATCAATGATCAATGAAGAATGAACGATGAAGAATGAACAAGGATCAATGATCAATGAAGAATGAACGATGAAGAATGAACAAGGATCAATGAAGAATGACGAATGAACGATGAAGAATGAACAAGGATCAATGATCAATGAAGAATGAACGATGAAGAATGAACAACGATTAATGCTCAATGAAGAATGAACGATGAAGAATGAACAAGGATCAATGATCAATGAAGAATGAACGATGAAGAATGAACAAGGATTAATGGTCAATGACGAATGAACGATGTAGAATGAACAAGGATCAATGATCAATGAAGAATGAACGATGAAGAATGAACAAGGATCAATGATCAATGACGAATGAACGATGTAGAATGAACAAGGATCAATGATCAATGAAGAATGAACAATGAAGAATGAACAAGGATCAATGCTCAATGACGAATGAACGACGAAGAATGAACAAGGATCAATGATCAATGTAGAATGAACGATGAAGAATGAACAAGGATCAATGATCAATGTAGAATGAACGATGAAGCATGAACAAGGATTAATGGTCAATGACGAATGAACGATGAAGAATGAACAAGGATCAATGATCAATGAAGAATGAACAAGGATCAATGATCAACGAAGAATGAACGATGAAGAATGAACAAGGATCAATGATCAATGAATAATGAACGATGAAGAATGAACAAGGATTAATGGTCAATGACGAATGAACGATGAAGAATGAACAAGGATCAATGATCAATGAAGAATGAACGATGAAGAATGAATAGGGATTAATGGTCAATGACGAATGAACGATGAAGAATGAACAAGGATCAATGATCAATGATGAATGAACGATGAAGAATGAACAAGGATCAATGATCAATGAATAATGAACGATGAAGAATGAACAAGGATCAATGATCAATGACAAATGAACGATGAAGAATGAACAAGGATCAATGATCAATGATCAATGAAGAATGAACGATGAAGAATGAACAAGGATCAATGATCAATGAAGAATGAACGATGAAGAATGAACAAGGATCAATGATGAATGACGAATGAACGATGAAGAATGAACAAGGATCAATGATCAATGAAGAATGAACGATGAAGAATGAACAAGGATCAATGATCAATGAAGAATTAACAAGGATCAATGATCGATGAAGAATGAACAAGGATTAATGGTCAATGACGAATGAACGATGAAGAATGAACAAGGATCAATGATCAATAAAGGATGAACGATGAAGAATGAACAAGGATCAATGATCAATGAAGAATGAACGAGGAAGAATGAACAAGGATCAATGATGAATGACGAATGAACGATGAAGAATGAACAAGGATCAATGATCAATGAAGAATGAACGATGAAGAATGAACAAAGATTAATGCTCAATGAAGAATGAACGATGAAGAATGAACAAGGATCAATGATCAATGAAGAATGAACGATGAAGAATGAACAAGGATTAATGGTCAATGACGAATGAACGATGTAGAATGAACAAGGATCAATGATCAATGAAGAATGAACGATGAAGAATGAACAAGGATCAATGATCAATGACGAATGAACGATGTAGAATGAACAAGGATCAATGATCAATGAAGAATGAACAATGAAGAATGAACAAGGATCAATGCTCAATGACGAATGAACGACGAAGAATGAACAAGGATCAATGATCAATGTAGAATGAACGATGAAGAATGAACAAGGATCAATGATGAATGACGAATGAACGATGAAGAATGAACAAGGATCAATGATCAATGAAGAATGAACGATGAAGAATGAACAAGGATCAATGATCAATGAAGAATGAACAAGGATCAATGATCGATGAAGAATGAACAAGGATTAATGGTCAATGACGAATGAACGATTAAGGATGAACAAGGATCAATGATCAATGAAGAATGAACGATGAAGAATGAACAAGGATCAATGATCAATGACAAATGAACAATGAAGAATGAACAAGGATCAATGATCAATGAAGAATGAACGATGAAGAATAAACAAGGATCAATGGTCAATGACGAATGAACGATGAAGAATGAACAAGGATCAATGATCAATGAAGAATGAACGATGAAGAATGAACAAGGATCAATGCTCAATGAAGAATGAACGATGAAGAATGAACAAGGATCAATTATCAATGACAAATGAACGATTAAGAATGAACAAGGATCAATGATCAATGAAGAATGAACGATGAAGAATGAACAAGGATCAATGAAGAATGACGAATGAACGATGAAGAATGAACAAGGATCAATGATCAATGAAGAATGAACGATGAAGAATGAACAAAGATTAATGCTCAATTAAGAATGAACGATGAAGAATGAACAAGGATCAATGATCAATGAAGAATGAACGATGAAAAATGAACAAGGATTAATGGTCAATGACGAATGAACGATGAAGAATGAACAAGGATCAATGATCAATGAAGAATGAACGATGAGGAATGAACAAGGATCAATGATCAATGAAGAATGAACGAAGAAGAATGAACAAGGATCAATGATCAATGAAGAATGAACGATGAAGAATGAACAAGGATCAATGATCAATGAAGAATGAACGATGAAGAATGAACAAGGATCAATGATCAATGAAGAATGAACGATGAAGAATGAACAAGGATCAATGAAGAATGACGAATGAACGATGAAGAATGAACAAGGATCAATGATCAATGAAGAATGAACGATGAAGAATGAACAAAGATTAATGCTCAATGAAGAATGAACGATGAAGAATGAACAAGGATCAATGATCAATGAAGAATGAACGATGAAGAATGAACAAGGATTAATGGTCAATGACGAATGAACGATGTAGAATGAACAAGGATCAATGATCAATGAAGAATGAACGATGAAGAATGAACAAGGATCAATGATCAATGACGAATGAACGATGTAGAATGAACAAGGATCAATGATCAATGAAGAATGAACAAGGATCAATGCTCAATGACGAATGAACGACGAAGAATGAACAAGGATCAATGATCAATGTAGAATGAACGATGAAGAATGAACAAGGATCAATGATCAATGTAGAATGAACGATGAAGCATGAACAAGGATTAATGGTCAATGACGAATGAACGATCAAGAATGAACAAGGATCAATGATCAATGAAGAATGAACAAGGATCAATGATCAACGAAGAATGAACGATGAAGAATGAACAAGGATCAATGATCAATGAATAATGAACGATGAAGAATGAACAAGGATTAATGGTCAATGACGAATGAACGATGAAGAATGAACAAGGATCAATGATCAATGAAGAATGAACGATGAAGAATGAATAGGGATTAATGGTCAATGACGAATGAACGATGAAGAATGAACAAGGATCAATGATCAATGAAGAATGAACGATGAAGAATGAACAAGGATCAATGATCAATGAATAATGAACGATGAAGAATGAACAAGGATCAATGAAGAATGACGAATGAACGATGAAGAATGAACAAGGATCAATGATCAATGAAGAATGAACGATGAAGAATGAACAAAGATTAATGCTCAATGAAGAATGAACGATGAAGAATGAACAAGGATCAATGATCAATGAAGAATGAACGATGAAGAATGAACAAGGATTAATGGTCAATGACGAATGAACGATGTAGAATGAACAAGGATCAATGATCAATGAAGAATGAACGATGAAGAATGAACAAGGATCAATGATCAATGACGAATGAACGATGTAGAATGAACAAGGATCAATGATCAATGAAGAATGAACAAGGATCAATGCTCAATGACGAATGAACGACGAAGAATGAACAAGGATCAATGATCAATGTAGAATGAACGATGAAGAATGAACAAGGATCAATGATCAATGTAGAATGAACGATGAAGCATGAACAAGGATTAATGGTCAATGACGAATGAACGATGAAGAATGAACAAGGATCAATGATCAATGAAGAATGAACAAGGATCAATGATCAACGAAGAATGAACGATGAAGAATGAACAAGGATCAATGATCAATGAATAATGAACGATGAAGAATGAACAAGGATTAATGGTCAATGACGAATGAACGATGAAGAATGAACAAGGATCAATGATCAATGAAGAATGAACGATGAAGAATGAATAGGGATTAATGGTCAATGACGAATGAACGATGAAGAATGAACAAGGATCAATGATCAATGAAGAATGAACGATGAAGAATGAACAAGGATCAATGATCATTGAATAATGAACCATGAAGAATGAACAAGGATCAATGAAGAATGACGAATGAACGATGAAGAATGAACAAGGATCAATGATCAATGAAGAATGAACGATGAAGAATGAACAAAGATTAATGCTCAATGAAGAATGAACGATGAAGAATGAACAAGGATCAATGATCAATGAAGAATGAACGATGAAGAATGAACAAGGATTAATGGTCAATGACGAATGAACGATGTAGAATGAACAAGGATCAATGATCAATGAAGAATGAACGATGAAGAATGAACAAAGATTAATGCTCAATGAAGAATGAACGATGAAGAATGAACAAGGATCAATGATCAATGAAGAATGAACGATGAAGAATGAAAAGGGATTAATGGTCAATGACGAATGAACGATGTAGAATGAACAAGGATCAATGATCAATGAAGAATGAACGATGAAGAATGAACAAGGATCAATGATCAATGACGAATGAACGATGTAGAATGAACAAGGATCAATGATCAATGAAGAATGAACAAGGATCAATGCTCAATGACGAATGAACGACGAAGAATGAACAAGGATCAATGATCAATGTAGAATGAACGATGAAGAATGAACAAGGATCAATGATCAATGTAGAATGAACGATGAAGAATGAATAGGGATTAATGGTCAATGACGAATGAACGATGAAGAATGAACAAGGATCAATGATCAATAAAGGATGAACGATGAAGAATGAACAAGGATCAATGATCAATGAAGAATGAACGAGGAAGAATGAACAAGGATCAATGATGAATGACGAATGAACGATGAAGAATGAACAAGGATCAATGATCAATGAAGAATGAACGATGAAGAATGAACAAAGATTAATGCTCAATGAAGAATGAACGATGAAGAATGAACAAGGATCAATGATCAATGAAGAATGAACGATGAAGAATGAACAAGGATTAATGGTCAATGACGAATGAACGATGTAGAATGAACAAGGATCAATGATCAATGAAGAATGAACGATGAAGAATGAACAAGGATCAATGATCAATGACGAATGAACGATGTAGAATGAACAAGGATCAATGATCAATGAAGAATGAACAATGAAGAATGAACAAGGATCAATGCTCAATGACGAATGAACGACGAAGAATGAACAAGGATCAATGATCAATGTAGAATGAACGATGAAGAATGAACAAGGATCAATGATGAATGACGAATGAACGATGAAGAATGAACAAGGATCAATGATCAATGAAGAATGAACGATGAAGAATGAACAAGGATCAATGATCAATGAAGAATGAACAAGGATCAATGATCGATGAAGAATGAACAAGGATTAATGGTCAATGACGAATGAACGATTAAGGATGAACAAGGATCAATGATCAATGAAGAATGAACGATGAAGAATGAACAAGGATCAATGATCAATGACAAATGAACAATGAAGAATGAACAAGGATCAATGATCAATGAAGAATGAACGATGAAGAATAAACAAGGATCAATGGTCAATGACGAATGAACGATGAAGAATGAACAAGGATCAATGATCAATGAAGAATGAACGATGAAGAATGAACAAGGATCAATGCTCAATGAAGAATGAACGATGAAGAATGAACAAGGATCAATTATCAATGACAAATGAACGATTAAGAATGAACAAGGATCAATGATCAATGAAGAATGAACGATGAAGAATGAACAAGGATCAATGAAGAATGACGAATGAACGATGAAGAATGAACAAGGATCAATGATCAATGAAGAATGAACGATGAAGAATGAACAAAGATTAATGCTCAATTAAGAATGAACGATGAAGAATGAACAAGGATCAATGATCAATGAAGAATGAACGATGAAAAATGAACAAGGATTAATGGTCAATGACGAATGAACGATGAAGAATGAACAAGGATCAATGATCAATGAAGAATGAACGATGAGGAATGAACAAGGATCAATGATCAATGAAGAATGAACGAAGAAGAATGAACAAGGATCAATGATCAATGAAGAATGAACGATGAAGAATGAACAAGGATCAATGATCAATGAAGAATGAACGATGAAGAATGAACAAGGATCAATGATCAATGAAGAATGAACGATGAAGAATGAACAAGGATCAATGAAGAATGACGAATGAACGATGAAGAATGAACAAGGATCAATGATCAATGAAGAATGAACGATGAAGAATGAACAAAGATTAATGCTCAATGAAGAATGAACGATGAAGAATGAACAAGGATCAATGATCAATGAAGAATGAACGATGAAGAATGAACAAGGATTAATGGTCAATGACGAATGAACGATGTAGAATGAACAAGGATCAATGATCAATGAAGAATGTACGACGAAGAATGAACAAGGATCAATGATCAATGACGAATGAACGATGTAGAATGAACAAGGATCAATGATCAATGAAGAATGAACAAGGATCAATGCTCAATGACGAATGAACGACGAAGAATGAACAAGGATCAATGATCAATGTAGAATGAACGATGAAGAATGAACAAGGATCAATGATCAATGTAGAATGAACGATGAAGCATGAACAAGGATTAATGGTCAATGACGAATGAACGATGAAGAATGAACAAGGATCAATGATCAATGAAGAATGAACAAGGATCAATGATCAACGAAGAATGAACGATGAAGAATGAACAAGGATCAATGATCAATGAATAATGAACGATGAAGAATGAACAAGGATTAATGGTCAATGACGAATGAACGATGAAGAATGAACAAGGATCAATGATCAATGAAGAATGAACGATGAAGAATGAATAGGGATTAATGGTCAATGACGAATGAACGATGAAGAATGAACAAGGATCAATGATCAATGAAGAATGAACGATGAAGAATGAACAAGGATCAATGATCAATGAATAATGAACGATGAAGAATGAACAAGGATCAATGAAGAATGACGAATGAACGATGAAGAATGAACAAGGATCAATGATCAATGAAGAATGAACGATGAAGAATGAACAAAGATTAATGCTCAATGAAGAATGAACGATGAAGAATGAACAAGGATCAATGATCAATGAAGAATGAACGATGAAGAATGAACAAGGATTAATGGTCAATGACGAATGAACGATGTAGAATGAACAAGGATCAATGGTCAATGAAGAATGAACGATGAAGAATGAACAAGGATCAATGATCAATGACGAATGAACGATGTAGAATGAACAAGGATCAATGATCAATGAAGAATGAACAAGGATCAATGCTCAATGACGAATGAACGACGAAGAATGAACAAGGATCAATGATCAATGTAGAATGAACGATGAAGAATGAACAAGGATCAATGATCAATGTAGAATGAACGATGAAGCATGAACAAGGATTAATGGTCAATGACGAATGAACGATGAAGAATGAACAAGGATCAATGATCAATGAAGAATGAACAAGGATCAATGATCAACGAAGAATGAACGATGAAGAATGAACAAGGATCAATGATCAATGAATAATGAACGATGAAGAATGAACAAGGATTAATGGTCAATGACGAATGAACGATGAAGAATGAACAAGGATCAATGATCAATGAAGAATGAACGATGAAGAATGAATAGGGATTAATGGTCAATGACGAATGAACGATGAAGAATGAACAAGGATCAATGATCAATGAAGAATGAACGATGAAGAATGAACAAGGATCAATGATCAATGAATAATGAACGATGAAGAATGAACAAGGATCAATGAAGAATGACGAATGAACGATGAAGAATGAACAAGGATCAATGATCAATGAAGAATGAACGATGAAGAATGAACAAAGATTAATGCTCAATGAAGAATGAACGATGAAGAATGAACAAGGATCAATGATCAATGAAGAATGAACGATGAAGAATGAACAAGGATTAATGGTCAATGACGAATGAACGATGTAGAATGAACAAGGATCAATGATCAATGAAGAATGAACGATGAAGAATGAACAAGGATCAATGATCAATGACGAATGAACGATGTAGAATGAACAAGGATCAATGATCAATGAAGAATGAACAAGGATCAATGCTCAATGACGAATGAACGACGAAGAATGAACAAGGATCAATGATCAATGTAGAATGAACGATGAAGAATGAACAAGGATCAATGATCAATGTAGAATGAACGATGAACCATGAACAAGGATTAATGGTCAATGACGAATGAACGATGAAGAATGAACAAGGATCAATGATCAATGAAGAATGAACAAGGATCAATGATCAACGAAGAATGAACGATGAAGAATGAACAAGGATCAATGATCAATGAATAATGAACGATGAAGAATGAACAAGGATTAATGGTCAATGACGAATGAACGATGAAGAATGAACAAGGATCAATGATCAATGAAGAATGAACGATGAAGAATGAACAAGGATCAATGATCAATGAATAATGAACGATGAAGAATGAACAAGGATCAATGATCAATGACAAATGAACGATGAAGAATGAACAAGGATCAATGATCAATGATCAATGAAGAATGAACGATGAAGAATGAACAAGGATCAATGATCAATGAAGAATGAACGATGAAGAATGAACAAGGATCAATGATGAATGACGAATGAACGATGAAGAATGAACAAGGATCAATGATCAATGAAGAATGAACGATGAAGAATGAACAAGGATCAATGATCAATGAAGAATTAACAAGGATCAATGATCGATGAAGAATGAACAAGGATTAATGGTCAATGACGAATGAACGATGAAGAATGAACAAGGATCAATGATCAATAAAGGATGAACGATGAAGAATGAACAAGGATCAATGATCAATGAAGAATGAACGAGGAAGAATGAACAAGGATCAATGATGAATGACGAATGAACGATGAAGAATGAACAAGGATCAATGATCAATGAAGAATGAACGATGAAGAATGAACAAAGATTAATGCTCAATGAAGAATGAACGATGAAGAATGAACAAGGATCAATGATCAATGAAGAATGAACGATGAAGAATGAACAAGGATTAATGGTCAATGACGAATGAACGATGTAGAATGAACAAGGATCAATGACCAATGAAGAATGAACGATGAAGAATGAACAAGGATCAATGATCAATGAAGAATGAACAATGAAGAATGAACAAGCAGCAATGCTCAATGACGAATGAACGACGAAGAATGAACAAGGATCAATGATCAATGTAGAATGAACGATGAAGAATGAACAAGGATCAATGATGAATGACGAATGAACGATGAAGAATGAACAAGGATCAATGATCAATGAAGAATGAACGATGAAGAATGAACAAGGATCAATGATCAATGAAGAATGAACAAGGATCAATGATCGATGAAGAATGAACAAGGATTAATGGTCAATGACGAATGAACGATTAAGAATGAACAAGGATCAATGATCAATGAAGAATGAACGATGAAGAATGAACAAGGATCAATGATCAATGACAAATGAACAATGAAGAATGAACAAGGATCAATGATCAATGAAGAATGAACGATGAAGAATAAACAAGGAGCAATGGTCAATGACGAATGAACGATGAAGAATGAACAAGGATCAATGATCAATGAAGAATGAACGATGAAGAATGAACAAGGATCAATGCTCAATGAAGAATGAACGATGAAGAATGAACAAGGATCAATTATCAATGACAAATGAACGATGAAGAATGAACAAGGATCAATGATCAATGAAGAATGAACGATGAAGAATAAACAAGGATTAATGGTCAATGACGAATGAACGATGAAGAATGAACAAGGATCAATGATCAATGAAGGATGAACGATGAAGAATGAACAAGGATCAATGATCAATGAAGCATGAACGATGAAGAATGAACAAGGATCAATGATGAATGACGAATGAACGATGAAGAATGAACAAGGATCAATGATCAATGAAGAATGAACGATGAAGAATAAACAAGGATTAATGGTCAATGACGAATGAACGATGAACAATGAACAAGGATTAATGATCAATGAAGAATGAACGATGAAGAATGAACAAGGATTAATAACAAGGATCAATGATGAATGAAGAATGAACAAGGATCAATGATAAATGAAGAATGAACGATGAAGAATGAACAAGGATTAATGGTCAATGACGAATTAACGATGAAGAATGAACAAGGATCAATGATCAATGAAGAATGAACGATGAAGAATGAACAAGGATCAATGATCAATGAAGAATGAACGATGAAGAATGAACAAGGATCAATGGTCAATGACGAATGAACGATGAAGAATGAACAAGGATCAATGATCAATAAAGAATGAACGATTAAGAATGAACAAGGATTAATGATCAATGAAGAATGAACGATGAAGAATGAACAAGGATTAATGGTCAATGACGAATGAACGATGAAGAATGAACAAGGATCAATGATTAATGAAGAATGAACGATAAAGAATGCACAAGGATCAATGATCAATGAAGAATGAACGATGAAGAATGAACAAGGATGAATAGTCAATGACGAATGAACGATGAAGAATGAACAAGGATCAATGATCAATGAATAATGAACGATGAAGAATGAACAAGGATCAATGATGAATGACGAATGAACGATGAAGAATGAACAAGGATCAATGATGAATGAAGAATGAACGATGAAGAATGAACAAGGATCAATGATCAATGAAGAATGAACGATGAAGAATGAACAAGGATCAATGATCAATGAAGAATGAACGATGAAGAATGAACAAGGATTAATGGTCAATGACGAATGAACGATGAAGAATGAACAAGGATCAATGATCAATGAAGAATGAACGATGAAGAATGAACAAGGATCAATGATCAATGAAGAATGAACGATGAAGAATGAACAAGGATCAATGGTCAATGACGAATGAACGATGAAGAATGAACAAGGATCAATGATCAATGAAGAATGAACGATGAAGAATGAACAAGGATTAATGATCAATGAAGAATGAACGATGAAGAATGAACAAGGATTAATGGTCAATGACGAATGAACGATGAAGAATCAATAAGGATCAATGATCAATGAAGAATGAACGATGAAGAATGAACAAGGATTAATGGTCAATGACGAATGAACGATGAAGAATGAACAAGGATCAATGATCAATGAAGAATGAACGATGAAGAATGAACAAGGATCAATGATCAATGAAGAATGAACGATGAAAAATGAACAAGGATCAATGATCAATGACGAATGAACGATGAAGAATGAACAAGGATCAATGATCAATGAACAATGAACGATGAAGAATGAACAAGGATCAATGATCAATGAAGAATGAACGATGAAGAATGATCAAGGATCAATGATCAATGAAGAATGAACGATGAAGAATGAACAAGGATCAATGGTCAATGACGAATGAATGATGAAGAATGAACAAGGATCAATGATCAATGAAGAATGAACGATGAAGAATGAACAAGGATCAATGATCAATGAAGAATGAATGATGAAAAATGAACAAGGATTAATGGTCAATGACGAATGAACGATGAAGAATGAACAAGGATCAATGATCAATGAAGAATGAACGATGAAGAATGAACAAGGATCAATGATCATTGAAGAATGAACGATGAAGAATGAACAAGGTTCAATGGTCAATGAAGAATGAACGATGAAGAATGAACAAGGATCAATGATCAATGAAGAATGAACGATGAAGAATGAACAAGGATCAATGATCAATGAAGAATGAACGATGAAGAATGAACAAGGATTAATGATCAATGAAGAATGAACAAGGATCAATGATCAATGAAGAATGAACAAGGATCAATGATCAATGAAGAATGAACGATGAAGAATGAACAAGGATCAATTATCAATGAAGAATGAACGATGAAGAATGAACAAGGATCAATGATCAATGAAGAATGAACGTTGAAGAATGAACAAGGATCAATGATCAATGAAGAATGAACGATGAAGAATGAACAAGGATCAATGATCAATGAAGAATGAACGTTGAAGAATGAACAAGGATCAATGATCAATGAAGATTGAACGATGAAGAATGAACAAGGATCAATGATCAATGAAGAATGAACAAGGATCAATGATAAATGAAGAATGAACGATGAAGAATGAACAAGGATTAATGGTCAATGACGAATGAACGATGAAGAATGAACAAGGATCAATGATCAATGAAGAATGAACGATGAAGAATGAACAAGGATCAATGATCAATGAAGAATGAACGATGAAGAATGAACAAGGATCAATGGTCAATGACGAATGAACGATGAAGAATGAACAAGGATCAATGATCAATGAAGAATGAACGATGAAGAATAAACAAGGATTAATGATCAATGAAGAATGAACGATGAAGAATGAACAAGGATTAATGGTCAATGACGAATGAACGATGAAGAATGAACAAGGATCAATGATTAATGAAGAATGAACGATAAAGAATGCACAAGGATCAATGATCAATGAAGAATGAACGATGAAGAATGAACAAGGATCAATGAAGAATGAACGATGAAGAATGAACAAGGATCAATGATCAATGAAGAATGAACGATGAAGAATGAACAAGGATCAATGATCAATGAAGAATGAACGATGAAGAATGAACAAGGATCAATGGTCAATGACGAATGAACGATGAAGAATGAACAAGGATCAATGATCAATGACGAATGAACGATGAAGAATGCACAAGGATCAATGATCAATGAAGAATGAACGATGAAGAATGAACAAGGATCAATGATCAATGAAGAATGAACGATGAAGAATGCACAAGGATCAATGATCAATGAAGAATGAACGATGAAGAATGAACAAGGTTCAATGATCAATGAAGAATGAACAAGGATCAATGATAAATGAAGAATGAACGATGAAGAATGAACAAGGATTAATGGTCAATGACGAATGAACGATGAAGAATGAACAAGGATCAATGATCAATGAAGAATGAACGATGAAGAATGAACAAGGATCAATGATCAATGAACAATGAACGATGAAGAATGAACAAGGATCAATGATCAATGAAGAATGAACGATGAAGAATGATCAAGGATCAATGATCAATGAAGAATGAACGATGAAGAATGAACAAGGATCAATGGTCAATGACGAATGAATGATGAAGAATGAACAAGGATCAATGATCAATGAAGAATGAACGATGAAGAATGAACAAGGATCAATGATCAATGAAGAATGAATGATGAAAAATGAACAAGGATTAATGGTCAATGACGAATGAACGATGAAGAATGAACAAGGATCAATGATCAATGAAGATTGAAAGATGAAGAATGATCAAGGATCAATGATCAATGAAGAATGAACAAAGATCAATGATAAATGAAGAATGAACGATGAAGAATGAACAAGGATTAATGGTCAATGACGAATGAACGATGAAGAATGAACAAGGATCAATGATCAATAAAGAATGAACGATGAAGAATGAACAAGGATCAATGATCAATGAAGAATGAACGATGAAGAATGAACAAGGATCAATGGTCAATGACGAATGAACGATGAAGAATGAACAAGGATCAATGATCAATGAAGAATGAACGATGAAGAATAAACAAGGATTAATGATCAATGAAGAATGAACGATGAAGAATGAACAAGGATTAATGGTCAATGACGAATGAACGATGAAGAATAAACAAGGATCAATGATTAATGAAGAATGAACGATAAAGAATGCACAAGGATCAATGATCAATGAAGAATGAACGATGAAGAATGAACAAGGATCAATGAAGAATGAACGATGAAGAATGAACAAGGATCAATGATCAATGAAGAATGAACGATGAAGAATGAACAAGGATCAATGATCAATGAAGAATGAACGATGAAGAATGAACAAGGATCAATGGTCAATGACGAATGAACGATGAAGAATGAACAAGGATCAATGATCAATGACGAATGAACGATGAAGAATGCACAAGGATCAATGATCAATGAAGAATGAACGATGAAGAATGAACAAGGATCAATGATCAATGAAGAATGAACGATGAAGAATGAACAAGGATCAATGATCAATGAAGAATGAACGATGAAGAATGAACAAGGTTCAATGATCAATGAAGAATGAACGATGAAGAATGAACAAGGATCAATGATCAATGAAGAATCAACGATGAAGAATGAACAAGGATTAATGGTCAATGACGAATGAACGATGAAGAATGAACAAGGATCAATGATCAATGAAGAATTAATGATGAAGAATGAACAAGGATTAATGATCAATGAAGAATGAACAAGGATCAATGATCAATGAAGAATGACGAATGAACGATGAAGAATGAACAAGGATCAATGATCAATGAAGAATGAACGATGAAGAATGAACAAAGATTAATGCTCAATGAAGAATGAACGATGAAGAATGAACAAGGATCAATGATAAATGAAGAATGAACGATGAAGAATGAACAAGGATTAATGGTCAATGACGAATGAACGATGAAGAATGAACAAGGATCAATGATCAATGAAGAATGAACGATGAAGAATGAACAAGGATCAATGATCAATGAAGAATGAACGATGAAGAATGAACAAGGATCAATGGTCAATGACGAATGAACGATGAAGAATGAACAAGGATCAATGATCAATGAAGAATTAATGATGAAGAATGAACAAGGATTAATGATCAATGAAGAATGAACAAGGATCAATGATCAATGAAGAATGAACAAGGATCAATGATCAATGAAGAATGAACGATGAAGAATGAACAAGGATCAATGATCAATGAAGAATGAACGATGAAGAATGAACAAGGATCAATGATCAATGAAGAATGAACGATGAAGAATGAACAAGGATCAATGATCAATGAAGAATGAACGATGAAGAATGAACAAGGATCAATGATCAATGAAGAATGAACGATGAAGAATGAACAAGGATCAATGATCAATGAAGAATGAACGATGAAGAATGAACAAGGATCAATGATCAATGAAGAATGAACGATGAAGAATGAACAAGGATCAATGGTCAATGACGAATGAACGATGAAGAATGAACAAGGATCAATGATCAATGAAGAATGAACGATGAAGAATGAACAAGGATCAATGATCAATGAAGAATGAACGATGAAGAATGAACAAGGATTAATGATCAATGAAGAATGAACAAGGATCAATGATCAATGAAGAATGAACAAGGATCAATGATCAATGAAGAATGAACGATGACGAATGAACAAGGATCAATGGTCAATGACGAATGAACGATGAAGAATGAACAAGGATCAATGATCAATGACGAATGAACGATGAAGAATGCACAAGGATCAATGATCAATGAAGAATGAACGATGAAGAATGAACAAGGATCAATGATCAATGAAGAATGAACGATGAAGAATGAACAAGGATCAATGATCAATGAAGAATGAACGATGAAGAATGAACAAGTTTCAATGATCAATGAAGAATGAACAAGGATCAATGATAAATGAAGAATGAACGATGAAGAATGAACAAGGATTAATGGTCAATGACGAATGAACGATGAAGAATGAACAAGGATCAATGATCAATGAAGAATGAACGATGAAGAATGAACAAGGATCAATGATCAATGAAGAATGAACGATGAAGAATGAACAAGGATCAATGGTCAATGACGAATGAACGATGAAGAATGAACAAGGATCAATGATCAATGAAGAATGAACGATTAAGAATGAACAAGGATTAATGATCAATGAAGAATGAACGATGAAGAATGAACAAGGATTAATGGTCAATGACGAATGAACGATGAAGAATGAACAAGGATCAATGATTAATGAAGAATGAACGATAAAGAATGCACAAGGATCAATGATCAATGAAGAATGAACAAGGATGAATAGTCAATGACGAATGAACGATGAAGAATGAACAAGGATCAATGATCAATGAATAATGAACGATGAAGAATGAACAAGGATCAATGATGAATGACGAATGAACGATGAAGAATGAACAAGGATCAATGATGAATGAAGAATGAACGATGAAGAATGAACAAGGATCAATGATCAATGAAGAATGAACGATGAAGAATGAACAAGGATCAATGATCAATGAAGAATGAACGATGAAGAATGAACAAGGATTAATGGTCAATGACGAATGAACGATGAAGAATGAACAAGGATCAATGATCAATGAAGAATGAACGATGAAGAATGAACAAGGATCAATGATCAATGAAGAATGAACGATGAAGAATGAACAAGGATCAATGGTCAATGACGAATGAACGATGAAGAATGAACAAGGATCAATGATCAATGAAGAATGAACGATGAAGAATGAACAAGGATTAATGATCAATGAAGAATGAACGATGAAGAATGAACAAGGATTAATGGTCAATGACGAATGAACGATGAAGAATCAATAAGGATCAATGATCAATGAAGAATGAACGATGAAGAATGAACAAGGATTAATGGTCAATGACGAATGAACGATGAAGAATGAACAAGGATCAATGATCAATGAAGAATGAACGATGAAGAATGAACAAGGATCAATGATCAATGAAGAATGAACGATGAAAAATGAACAAGGATCAATGATCAATGACGAATGAACGATGAAGAATGAACAAGGATCAATGATCAATGAACAATGAACGATGAAGAATGAACAAGGATCAATGATCAATGAAGAATGAACGATGAAGAATGATCAAGGATCAATGATCAATGAAGAATGAACGATGAAGAATGAACAAGGATCAATGGTCAATGACGAATGAATGATGAAGAATGAACAAGGATCAATGATCAATGAAGAATGAACGATGAAGAATGAACAAGGATCAATGATCAATGAAGAATGAATGATGAAAAATGAACAAGGATTAATGGTCAATGACGAATGAACGATGAAGAATGAACAAGGATCAATGATCAATGAAGAATGAACGATGAAGAATGAACAAGGATCAATGATCATTGAAGAATGAACGATGAAGAATGAACAAGGTTCAATGGTCAATGAAGAATGAACGATGAAGAATGAACAAGGATCAATGATCAATGAAGAATGAACGATGAAGAATGAACAAGGATCAATGATCAATGAAGAATGAACGATGAAGAATGAACAAGGATTAATGATCAATGAAGAATGAACAAGGATCAATGATCAATGAAGAATGAACAAGGATCAATGATCAATGAAGAATGAACGATGAAGAATGAACAAGGATCAATTATCAATGAAGAATGAACGATGAAGAATGAACAAGGATCAATGATCAATGAAGAATGAACGTTGAAGAATGAACAAGGATCAATGATCAATGAAGAATGAACGATGAAGAATGAACAAGGATCAATGATCAATGAAGAATGAACGTTGAAGAATGAACAAGGATCAATGATCAATGAAGATTGAACGATGAAGAATGAACAAGGATCAATGATCAATGAAGAATGAACAAGGATCAATGATAAATGAAGAATGAACGATGAAGAATGAACAAGGATTAATGGTCAATGACGAATGAACGATGAAGAATGAACAAGGATCAATGATCAATGAAGAATGAACGATGAAGAATGAACAAGGATCAATGATCAATGAAGAATGAACGATGAAGAATGAACAAGGATCAATGGTCAATGACGAATGAACGATGAAGAATGAACAAGGATCAATGATCAATGAAGAATGAACGATGAAGAATAAACAAGGATTAATGATCAATGAAGAATGAACGATGAAGAATGAACAAGGATTAATGGTCAATGACGAATGAACGATGAAGAATGAACAAGGATCAATGATTAATGAAGAATGAACGATAAAGAATGCACAAGGATCAATGATCAATGAAGAATGAACGATGAAGAATGAACAAGGATCAATGAAGAATGAACGATGAAGAATGAACAAGGATCAATGATCAATGAAGAATGAACGATGAAGAATGAACAAGGATCAATGATCAATGAAGAATGAACGATGAAGAATGAACAAGGATCAATGGTTAATGACGAATGAACGATGAAGAATGAACAAGGATCAATGATCAATGACGAATGAACGATGAAGAATGCACAAGGATCAATGATCAATGAAGAATGAACGATGAAGAATGAACAAGGATCAATGATCAATGAAGAATGAACGATGAAGAATGCACAAGGATCAATGATCAATGAAGAATGAACGATGAAGAATGAACAAGGTTCAATGATCAATGAAGAATGAACAAGGATCAATGATAAATGAAGAATGAACGATGAAGAATGAACAAGGATTAATGGTCAATGACGAATGAACGATGAAGAATGAACAAGGATCAATGATCAATGAAGAATGAACGATGAAGAATGAACAAGGATCAATGATCAATGAACAATGAACGATGAAGAATGAACAAGGATCAATGATCAATGAAGAATGAACGATGAAGAATGATCAAGGATCAATGATCAATGAAGAATGAACGATGAAGAATGAACAAGGATCAATGGTCAATGACGAATGAATGATGAAGAATGAACAAGGATCAATGATCAATGAAGAATGAACGATGAAGAATGAACAAGGATCAATGATCAATGAAGAATGAATGATGAAAAATGAACAAGGATTAATGGTCAATGACGAATGAACGATGAAGAATGAACAAGGATCAATGATCAATGAAGAATGAACGATGAAGAATGAACAAGGATCAATGATTATTGAAGAATGAACGATGAAGAATGAACAAGGTTCAATGGTCAATGAAGAATGAACGATGAAGAATGAACAAGGATCAATGATCAATGAAGAATGAACGATGAAGAATGAACAAGGATCAATGATCAATGAAGAATGAACGATGAAGAATGAACAAGGATTAATGATCAATGAAGAATGAACAAGGATCAATGATCAATGAAGAATGAACAAGGATCAATGATCAATGAAGAATGAACGATGAAGAATGAACAAGGATCAATTATCAATGAAGAATGAACGATGAAGAATGAACAAGGATCAATGATCAATGAAGAATGAACGTTGAAGAATGAACAAGGATCAATGATCAATGAAGAATGAACGATGAAGAATGAACAAGGATCAATGATCAATGAAGAATGAACGTTGAAGAATGAACAAGGATCAATGATCAATGAAGATTGAAAGATGAAGAATGATCAAGGATCAATGATCAATGAAGAATGAACAAGGATCAATGATAAATGAAGAATGAACGATGAAGAATGAACAAGGATTAATGGTCAATGACGAATGAACGATGAAGAATGAACAAGGATCAATGATCAATAAAGAATGAACGATGAAGAATGAACAAGGATCAATGATCAATGAAGAATGAACGATGAAGAATGAACAAGGATCAATGGTCAATGACGAATGAACGATGAAGAATGAACAAGGATCAATGATCAATGAAGAATGAACGATGAAGAATAAACAAGGATTAATGATCAATGAAGAATGAACGATGAAGAATGAACAAGGATTAATGGTCAATGACGAATGAACGATGAAGAATGAACAAGGATCAATGATTAATGAAGAATGAACGATAAAGAATGCACAAGGATCAATGATCAATGAAGAATGAACGATGAAGAATGAACAAGGATCAATGAAGAATGAACGATGAAGAATGAACAAGGATCAATGATCAATGAAGAATGAACGATGAAGAATGAACAAGGATCAATGATCAATGAAGAATGAACGATGAAGAATGAACAAGGATCAATGGTCAATGACGAATGAACGATGAAGAATGAACAAGGATCAATGATCAATGACGAATGAACGATGAAGAATGCACAAGGATCAATGATCAATGAAGAATGAACGATGAAGAATGAACAAGGATCAATGATCAATGAAGAATGAACGATGAAGAATGAACAAGGATCAATGATCAATGAAGAATGAACGATGAAGAATGAACAAGGTTCAATGATCAATGAAGAATGAACGATGAAGAATGAACAAGGATCAATGATCAATGAAGAATCAACGATGAAGAATGAACAAGGATTAATGGTCAATGACGAATGAACGATGAAGAATGAACAAGGATCAATGATCAATGAAGAATTAATGATGAAGAATGAACAAGGATTAATGATCAATGAAGAATGAACAAGGATCAATGATCAATGAAGAATGACGAATGAACGATGAAGAATGAACAAGGATCAATGATCAATGAAGAATGAACGATGAAGAATGAACAAAGATTAATGCTCAATGAAGAATGAACGATGAAGAATGAACAAGGATCAATGATAAATGAAGAATGAACGATGAAGAATGAACAAGGATTAATGGTCAATGACGAATGAACGATGAAGAATGAACAAGGATCAATGATCAATGAAGAATGAACGATGAAGAATGAACAAGGATCAATGATCAATGAAGAATGAACGATGAAGAATGAACAAGGATCAATGGTCAATGACGAATGAACGATGAAGAATGAACAAGGATCAATGATCAATGAAGAATTAATGATGAAGAATGAACAAGGATTAATGATCAATGAAGAATGAACAAGGATCAATGATCAATGAAGAATGAACAAGGATCAATGATCAATGAAGAATGAACGATGAAGAATGAACAAGGATCAATGATCAATGAAGAATGAACGATGAAGAATGAACAAGGATCAATGATCAATGAAGAATGAACGATGAAGAATGAACAAGGATCAATGATCAATGAAGAATGAACGATGAAGAATGAACAAGGATCAATGATCAATGAAGAATGAACGATGAAGAATGAACAAGGATCAATGATCAATGAAGAATGAACGATGAAGAATGAACAAGGATCAATGATCAATGAAGAATGAACGATGAAGAATGAACAAGGATCAATGGTCAATGACGAATGAACGATGAAGAATGAACAAGGATCAATGATCAATGAAGAATGAACGATGAAGAATGAACAAGGATCAATGATCAATGAAGAATGAACGATGAAGAATGAACAAGGATTAATGATCAATGAAGAATGAACAAGGATCAATGATCAATGAAGAATGAACAAGGATCAATGATCAATGAAGAATGAACGATGACGAATGAACAAGGATCAATGGTCAATGACGAATGAACGATGAAGAATGAACAAGGATCAATGATCAATGACGAATGAACGATGAAGAATGCACAAGGATCAATGATCAATGAAGAATGAACGATGAAGAATGAACAAGGATCAATGATCAATGAAGAATGAACGATGAAGAATGAACAAGGATCAATGATCAATGAAGAATGAACGATGAAGAATGAACAAGTTTCAATGATCAATGAAGAATGAACAAGGATCAATGATAAATGAAGAATGAACGATGAAGAATGAACAAGGATTAATGGTCAATGACGAATGAACGATGAAGAATGAACAAGGATCAATGATCAATGAAGAATGAACGATGAAGAATGAACAAGGATCAATGATCAATGAAGAATGAACGATGAAGAATGAACAAGGATCAATGGTCAATGACGAATGAACGATGAAGAATGAACAAGGATCAATGATCAATGAAGAATGAACGATTAAGAATGAACAAGGATTAATGATCAATGAAGAATGAACGATGAAGAATGAACAAGGATTAATGGTCAATGACGAATGAACGATGAAGAATGAACAAGGATCAATGATTAATGAAGAATGAACGATAAAGAATGCACAAGGATCAATGATCAATGAAGAATGAACAAGGATGAATAGTCAATGACGAATGAACGATGAAGAATGAACAAGGATCAATGATCAATGAATAATGAACGATGAAGAATGAACAAGGATCAATGATGAATGACGAATGAACGATGAAGAATGAACAAGGATCAATGATGAATGAAGAATGAACGATGAAGAATGAACAAGGATCAATGATCAATGAAGAATGAACGATGAAGAATGAACAAGGATCAATGATCAATGAAGAATGAACGATGAAGAATGAACAAGGATTAATGGTCAATGACGAATGAACGATGAAGAATGAACAAGGATCAATGATCAATGAAGAATGAACGATGAAGAATGAACAAGGATCAATGATCAATGAAGAATGAACGATGAAGAATGAACAAGGATCAATGGTCAATGACGAATGAACGATGAAGAATGAACAAGGATCAATGATCAATGAAGAATGAACGATGAAGAATGAACAAGGATTAATGATCAATGAAGAATGAACGATGAGGAATGAACAAGGATTAATGGTCAATGAAGAATGAACGATGAAGAATGAACAAGGATCAATGATCAATGAAGAATGAACGATGAAGAATGAACAAGGATTAATGATCAATGAAGAATGAACAAGGATCAATGATCAATGAAGAATGAACAAGGATCAATGATCAATGAAGAATGAACGATGACGAATGAACAAGGATCAATGGTCAATGACGAATGAACGATGAAGAATGAACAAGGATCAATGATCAATGACGAATGAACGATGAAGAATGCACAAGGATCAATGATCAATGAAGAATGAACGATGAAGAATGAACAAGGATCAATGATCAATGAAGAATGAACGATGAAGAATGAACAAGGATCAATGATCAATGAAGAATGAACGATGAAGAATGAACAAGGTTCAATGATCAATGAAGAATGAACAAGGATCAATGATAAATGAAGAATGAACGATGAAGAATGAACAAGGATTAATGGTCAATGACGAATGAACGATGAAGAATGAACAAGGATCAATGATCAATGAAGAATGAACGATGAAGAATGAACAAGGATCAATGATCAATGAAGAATGAACGATGAAGAATGAACAAGGATCAATGGTCAATGACGAATGAACGATGAAGAATGAACAAGGATCAATGATCAATGAAGAATGAACGATGAAGAATGAACAAGGATCAATGCTCAATGAAGAATGAACGATGAAGAATGAACAAGGATCAATTATCAATGACAAATGAACGATGAAGAATGAACAAGGATCAATGATCAATGAAGAATGAACGATGAAGAATGAACAAGGATCAATGGTCAATGACGAATGAATGATGAAGAATGAACAAGGATCAATGATCAATGAAGAATGAACGATGAAGAATGAACAAGGATCAATGATCAATGAAGAATGAATGATGAAAAATGAACAAGGATTAATGGTCAATGACGAATGAACGATGAAGAATGAACAAGGATCAATGATCAATGAAGAATGAACGATGAAGAATGAACAAGGATCAATGATTATTGAAGAATGAACGATGAAGAATGAACAAGGTTCAATGGTCAATGAAGAATGAACGATGAAGAATGAACAAGGATCAATGATCAATGAAGAATGAACGATGAAGAATGAACAAGGATCAATGATCAATGAAGAATGAACGATGAAGAATGAACAAGGATTAATGATCAATGAAGAATGAACAAGGATCAATGATCAATGAAGAATGAACAAGGATCAATGATCAATGAAGAATGAACGATGAAGAATGAACAAGGATCAATTATCAATGAAGAATGAACGATGAAGAATGAACAAGGATCAATGATCAATGAAGAATGAACGTTGAAGAATGAACAAGGATCAATGATCAATGAAGAATGAACGATGAAGAATGAACAAGGATCAATGATCAATGAAGAATGAACGTTGAAGAATGAACAAGGATCAATGATCAATGAAGATTGAAAGATGAAGAATGATCAAGGATCAATGATCAATGAAGAATGAACAAGGATCAATGATAAATGAAGAATGAACGATGAAGAATGAACAAGGATTAATGGTCAATGACGAATGAACGATGAAGAATGAACAAGGATCAATGATCAATAAAGAATGAACGATGAAGAATGAACAAGGATCAATGATCAATGAAGAATGAACGATGAAGAATGAACAAGGATCAATGGTCAATGACGAATGAACGATGAAGAATGAACAAGGATCAATGATCAATGAAGAATGAACGATGAAGAATAAACAAGGATTAATGATCAATGAAGAATGAACGATGAAGAATGAACAAGGATTAATGGTCAATGACGAATGAACGATGAAGAATGAACAAGGATCAATGATTAATGAAGAATGAACGATAAAGAATGCACAAGGATCAATGATCAATGAAGAATGAACGATGAAGAATGAACAAGGATCAATGAAGAATGAACGATGAAGAATGAACAAGGATCAATGATCAATGAAGAATGAACGATAAAGAATGAACAAGGATCAATGATCAATGAAGAATGAACGATGAAGAATGAACAAGGATCAATGGTCAATGACGAATGAACGATGAAGAATGAACAAGGATCAATGATCAATGACGAATGAACGATGAAGAATGCACAAGGATCAATGATCAATGAAGAATGAACGATGAAGAATGAACAAGGATCAATGATCAATGAAGAATGAACGATGAAGAATGAACAAGGATCAATGATCAATGAAGAATGAACGATGAAGAATGAACAAGGTTCAATGATCAATGAAGAATGAACGATGAAGAATGAACAAGGATCAATGATCAATGAAGAATCAACGATGAAGAATGAACAAGGATTAATGGTCAATGACGAATGAACGATGAAGAATGAACAAGGATCAATGATCAATGAAGAATTAATGATGAAGAATGAACAAGGATTAATGATCAATGAAGAATGAACAAGGATCAATGATCAATGAAGAATGACGAATGAACGATGAAGAATGAACAAGGATCAATGATCAATGAAGAATGAACGATGAAGAATGAACAAAGATTAATGCTCAATGAAGAATGAACGATGAAGAATGAACAAGGATCAATGATAAATGAAGAATGAACGATGAAGAATGAACAAGGATTAATGGTCAATGACGAATGAACGATGAAGAATGAACAAGGATCAATGATCAATGAAGAATGAACGATGAAGAATGAACAAGGATCAATGATCAATGAAGAATGAACGATGAAGAATGAACAAGGATCAATGGTCAATGACGAATGAACGATGAAGAATGAACAAGGATCAATGATCAATGAAGAATTAATGATGAAGAATGAACAAGGATTAATGATCAATGAAGAATGAACAAGGATCAATGATCAATGAAGAATGAACAAGGATCAATGATCAATGAAGAATGAACGATGAAGAATGAACAAGGATCAATGATCAATGAAGAATGAACGATGAAGAATGAACAAGGATCAATGATCAATGAAGAATGAACGATGAAGAATGAACAAGGATCAATGATCAATGAAGAATGAACGATGAAGAATGAACAAGGATCAATGATCAATGAAGAATGAACGATGAAGAATGAACAAGGATCAATGATCAATGAAGAATGAACGATGAAGAATGAACAAGGATCAATGATCAATGAAGAATGAACGATGAAGAATGAACAAGGATCAATGGTCAATGACGAATGAACGATGAAGAATGAACAAGGATCAATGATCAATGAAGAATGAACGATGAAGAATGAACAAGGATCAATGATCAATGAAGAATGAACGATGAAGAATGAACAAGGATTAATGATCAATGAAGAATGAACAAGGATCAATGATCAATGAAGAATGAACAAGGATCAATGATCAATGAAGAATGAACGATGACGAATGAACAAGGATCAATGGTCAATGACGAATGAACGATGAAGAATGAACAAGGATCAATGATCAATGACGAATGAACGATGAAGAATGCACAAGGATCAATGATCAATGAAGAATGAACGATGAAGAATGAACAAGGATCAATGATCAATGAAGAATGAACGATGAAGAATGAACAAGGATCAATGATCAATGAAGAATGAACGATGAAGAATGAACAAGTTTCAATGATCAATGAAGAATGAACAAGGATCAATGATAAATGAAGAATGAACGATGAAGAATGAACAAGGATTAATGGTCAATGACGAATGAACGATGAAGAATGAACAAGGATCAATGATCAATGAAGAATGAACGATGAAGAATGAACAAGGATCAATGATCAATGAAGAATGAACGATGAAGAATGAACAAGGATCAATGGTCAATGACGAATGAACGATGAAGAATGAACAAGGATCAATGATCAATGAAGAATGAACGATTAAGAATGAACAAGGATTAATGATCAATGAAGAATGAACGATGAAGAATGAACAAGGATTAATGGTCAATGACGAATGAACGATGAAGAATGAACAAGGATCAATGATTAATGAAGAATGAACGATAAAGAATGCACAAGGATCAATGATCAATGACGAATGAACGATGAAGAATGAACAAGGATGAATAGTCAATGACGAATGAACGATGAAGAATGAACAAGGATCAATGATCAATGAATAATGAACGATGAAGAATGAACAAGGATCAATGATGAATGACGAATGAACGATGAAGAATGAACAAGGATCAATGATGAATGAAGAATGAACGATGAAGAATGAACAAGGATCAATGATCAATGAAGAATGAACGATGAAGAATGAACAAGGATCAATGATCAATGAAGAATGAACGATGAAGAATGAACAAGGATTAATGGTCAATGACGAATGAACGATGAAGAATGAACAAGGATCAATGATCAATGAAGAATGAACGATGAAGAATGAACAAGGATCAATGATCAATGAAGAATGAACGATGAAGAATGAACAAGGATCAATGGTCAATGACGAATGAACGATGAAGAATGAACAAGGATCAATGATCAATGAAGAATGAACGATGAAGAATGAACAAGGATTAATGATCAATGAAGAATGAACGATGAGGAATGAACAAGGATTAATGGTCAATGAAGAATGAACGATGAAGAATGAACAAGGATCAATGATCAATGAAGAATGAACGATGAAGAATGAACAAGGATTAATGATCAATGAAGAATGAACAAGGATCAATGATCAATGAAGAATGAACAAGGATCAATGATCAATGAAGAATGAACGATGACGAATGAACAAGGATCAATGGTCAATGACGAATGAACGATGAAGAATGAACAAGGATCAATGATCAATGACGAATGAACGATGAAGAATGCACAAGGATCAATGATCAATGAAGAATGAACGATGAAGAATGAACAAGGATCAATGATCAATGAAGAATGAACGATGAAGAATGAACAAGGATCAATGATCAATGAAGAATGAACGATGAAGAATGAACAAGGTTCAATGATCAATGAAGAATGAACAAGGATCAATGATAAATGAAGAATGAACGATGAAGAATGAACAAGGATTAATGGTCAATGACGAATGAACGATGAAGAATGAACAAGGATCAATGATCAATGAAGAATGAACGATGAAGAATGAACAAGGATCAATGATCAATGAAGAATGAACGATGAAGAATGAACAAGGATCAATGGTCAATGACGAATGAACGATGAAGAATGAACAAGGATCAATGATCAATGAAGAATGAACGATTAAGAATGAACAAGGATTAATGATCAATGAAGAATGAACGATGAAGAATGAACAAGGATTAATGGTCAATGACGAATGAACGATGAAGAATGAACAAGGATCAATGATTAATGAAGAATGAACGATAAAGAATGCACAAGGATCAATGATCAATGAAGAATGAACGATGAAGAATGAACAAGGATGAATAGTCAATGACGAATGAACGATGAAGAATGAACAAGGATCAATGATCAATGAATAATGAACGATGAAGAATGAACAAGGATCAATGATGAATGACGAATGAACGATGAAGAATGAACAAGGATCAATGATGAATGAAGAATGAACGATGAAGAATGAACAAGGATCAATGATCAATGAAGAATGAACGATGAAGAATGAACAAGGATCAATGATCAATGAAGAATGAACGATGAAGAATGAACAAGGATTAATGGTCAATGACGAATGAACGATGAAGAATGAAGAAGGATCAATGATCAATGAAGAATGAACGATGAAGAATGAACAAGGATCAATGATCAATGAAGAATGAACGATGAAGAATCAACAAGGATCAATGGTCAATGACGAATGAACGATGAAGAATGAACAAGGATCAATGATCAATGAAGAATGAACGATGAAGAATGAACAAGGATTAATGATCAATGAAGAATGAACGATGAAGAATGAACAAGGATTAATGGTCAATGACGAATGAACGATGAAGAATGAACAAGGATCAATGATCAATGAAGAATGAACGATGAGGAATGAACAAGGATCAATGATCAATGAAGAATGAACGAAGAAGAATGAACAAGGATCAATGATCAATGAAGAATGAACGATGAAGAATGAACAAGGATCAATGATCAATGAAGAATGAACGATGAAGAATGAACAAGGATCAATGATCAATGAAGAATGAACGATGAAGAATGAACAAGGATCAATGAAGAATGACGAATGAACGATGAAGAATGAACAAGGATCAATGATCAATGAAGAATGAACGATGAAGAATGAACAAAGATTAATGCTCAATGAAGAATGAACGATGAAGAATGAACAAGGATCAATGATCAATGAAGAATGAACGATGAAGAACGAACAAGGATTAATGGTCAATGACGAATGAACGATGTAGAATGAACAAGGATCAATGATCAATGAAGAATGAACGATGAAGAATGAACAAGGATCAATGATCAATGACGAATGAACGATGTAGAATGAACAAGGATCAATGATCAATGAAGAATGAACAATGAAGAATGAACAAGGATCAATGCTCAATGACGAATGAACGACGAAGAATGAACAAGGATCAATGATCAATGTAGAATGAACGATGAAGAATGAACAAGGATCAATGATCAATGTAGAATGACCGATGAAGCATGAACAAGGATTAATGGTCAATGACGAATGAACGATGAAGAATGAACAAGGATCAATGATCAATGAAGAATGAACAAGGATCAATGATCAACGAAGAATGAACGATGAAGAATGAACAAAGATTAATGCTCAATGAAGAATGAATGATGAAGAATGAACAAGGATCAATGATCAATGAAGAATGAACGATGAAAAATGAACAAGGATTAATGGTCAATGACGAATGAACGATGTAGAATGAACAAGGATCAATGATCAATGAAGAATGAACGATGAAGAATGAACAAGGATCAATAGTCAATGACGAATGAACGATGAAGAATGAACAAGGATCAATGATCAATGAATAATGAACTGAAGAATGAACAAGGATTAATGGTCAATGACGAATGAACGATGAAGAATGAACAAGGATCAATGATCAATGAAGAATGAACGATGAAGAATGAATAGGGATTAATGGTCAATGACGAATGAACGATGAAGAATGAACAAGGATCAATGATCAATGAAGAATGAACGATGAAGAATGAACAAGGATCAATGATCAATGAAGAATGAACAATGAAGAATGAACAAGGATCAATGATCAATGACGAATGAACGATGAAGAATGCACAAGGATCAATGATCAATGAAGAATGAACGATGAAGAATGAACAAGGATCAATGATCAATGAAGAATGAACGATGAAGAATGAACAAGGATCAATGATCAATGAAGAATGAACGATGAAGAATGAACAAGTTTCAATGATCAATGAAGAATGAACAAGGATCAATGATAAATGAAGAATGAACGATGAAGAATGAACAAGGATTAATGGTCAATGACGAATGAACGATGAAGAATGAACAAGGATCAATGATCAATGAAGAATGAACGATGAAGAATGAACAAGGATCAATGATCAATGAAGAATGAACGATGAAGAATGAACAAGGATCAATGGTCAATGACGAATGAACGATGAAGAATGAACAAGGATCAATGATCAATGAAGAATGAACGATTAAGAATGAACAAGGATTAATGATCAATGAAGAATGAACGATGAAGAATGAACAAGGATTAATGGTCAATGACGAATGAACGATGAAGAATGAACAAGGATCAATGATTAATGAAGAATGAACGATAAAGAATGCACAAGGATCAATGATCAATGAAGAATGAACGATGAAGAATGAACAAGGATGAATAGTCAATGACGAATGAACGATGAAGAATGAACAAGGATCAATGATCAATGAATAATGAACGATGAAGAATGAACAAGGATCAATGATGAATGACGAATGAACGATGAAGAATGAACAAGGATCAATGATGAATGAAGAATGAACGATGAAGAATGAACAAGGATCAATGATCAATGAAGAATGAACGATGAAGAATGAACAAGGATCAATGATCAATGAAGAATGAACGATGAAGAATGAACAAGGATTAATGGTCAATGACGAATGAACGATGAAGAATGAACAAGGATCAATGATCAATGAAGAATGAACGATGAAGAATGAACAAGGATCAATGATCAATGAAGAATGAACGATGAAGAATGAACAAGGATCAATGGTCAATGACGAATGAACGATGAAGAATGAACAAGGATCAATGATCAATGAAGAATGAACGATGAAGAATGAACAAGGATTAATGATCAATGAAGAATGAACGATGAGGAATGAACAAGGATTAATGGTCAATGAAGAATGAACGATGAAGAATGAACAAGGATCAATGATCAATGAAGAATGAACGATGAAGAATGAACAAGGATTAATGATCAATGAAGAATGAACAAGGATCAATGATCAATGAAGAATGAACAAGGATCAATGATCAATGAAGAATGAACGATGACGAATGAACAAGGATCAATGGTCAATGACGAATGAACGATGAAGAATGAACAAGGATCAATGATCAATGACGAATGAACGATGAAGAATGCACAAGGATCAATGATCAATGAAGAATGAACGATGAAGAATGAACAAGGATCAATGATCAATGAAGAATGAACGATGAAGAATGAACAAGGATCAATGATCAATGAAGAATGAACGATGAAGAATGAACAAGGATCAATGATCAATGAAGAATGAACGATGAAGAATGAACAAGGATCAATGATCAATGAAGAATGAACGATGAAGAATGAACAAGGATCAATGGTCAATGACGAATGAACGATGAAGAATGAACAAGGATCAATGATCAATGAAGAATGAACGATTAAGAATGAACAAGGATTAATGATCAATGAAGAATGAACGATGAAGAATGAACAAGGATTAATGGTCAATGACGAATGAACGATGAAGAATGAACAAGGATCAATGATTAATGAAGAATGAACGATAAAGAATGCACAAGGATCAATGATCAATGAAGAATGAACGATGAAGAATGAACAAGGATGAATAGTCAATGACGAATGAACGATGAAGAATGAACAAGGATCAATGATCAATGAATAATGAACGATGAAGAATGAACAAGGATCAATGATGAATGACGAATGAACGATGAAGAATGAACAAGGATCAATGATGAATGAAGAATGAACGATGAAGAATGAACAAGGATCAATGATCAATGAAGAATGAACGATGAAGAATGAACAAGGATCAATGATCAATGAAGAATGAACGATGAAGAATGAACAAGGATTAATGGTCAATGACGAATGAACGATGAAGAATGAACAAGGATCAATGATCAATGAAGAATGAACGATGAAGAATGAACAAGGATCAATGATCAATGAAGAATGAACGATGAAGAATGAACAAGGATCAATGGTCAATGACGAATGAACGATGAAGAATGAACAAGGATCAATGATCAATGAAGAATGAACGATGAAGAATGAACAAGGATTAATGATCAATGAAGAATGAACGATGAGGAATGAACAAGGATTAATGGTCAATGAAGAATGAACGATGAAGAATGAACAAGGATCAATGATCAATGAAGAATGAACGATGAAGAATGAACAAGGATTAATGATCAATGAAGAATGAACAAGGATCAATGATCAATGAAGAATGAACAAGGATCAATGATCAATGAAGAATGAACGATGACGAATGAACAAGGATCAATGGTCAATGACGAATGAACGATGAAGAATGAACAAGGATCAATGATCAATGACGAATGAACGATGAAGAATGCACAAGGATCAATGATCAATGAAGAATGAACGATGAAGAATGAACAAGGATCAATGATCAATGAAGAATGAACGATGAAGAATGAACAAGGATCAATGATCAATGAAGAATGAACGATGAAGAATGAACAAGGTTCAATGATCAATGAAGAATGAACAAGGATCAATGATAAATGAAGAATGAACGATGAAGAATGAACAAGGATTAATGGTCAATGACGAATGAACGATGAAGAATGAACAAGGATCAATGATCAATGAAGAATGAACGATGAAGAATGAACAAGGATCAATGATCAATGAAGAATGAACGATGAAGAATGAACAAGGATCAATGGTCAATGACGAATGAACGATGAAGAATGAACAAGGATCAATGATCAATGAAGAATGAACGATTAAGAATGAACAAGGATTAATGATCAATGAAGAATGAACGATGAAGAATGAACAAGGATTAATGGTCAATGACGAATGAACGATGAAGAATGAACAAGGATCAATGATTAATGAAGAATGAACGATAAAGAATGCACAAGGATCAATGATCAATGAAGAATGAACGATGAAGAATGAACAAGGATGAATAGTCAATGACGAATGAACGATGAAGAATGAACAAGGATCAATGATCAATGAATAATGAACGATGAAGAATGAACAAGGATCAATGATGAATGACGAATGAACGATGAAGAATGAACAAGGATCAATGATGAATGAAGAATGAACGATGAAGAATGAACAAGGATCAATGATCAATGAAGAATGAACGATGAAGAATGAACAAGGATCAATGATCAATGAAGAATGAACGATGAAGAATGAACAAGGATTAATGGTCAATGACGAATGAACGATGAAGAATGAAGAAGGATCAATGATCAATGAAGAATGAACGATGAAGAATGAACAAGGATCAATGATCAATGAAGAATGAACGATGAAGAATGAACAAGGATCAATGGTCAATGACGAATGAACGATGAAGAATGAACAAGGATCAATGATCAATGAAGAATGAACGATGAAGAATGAACAAGGATTAATGATCAATGAAGAATGAACGATGAAGAATGAACAAGGATTAATGGTCAATGACGAATGAACGATGAAGAATGAACAAGGATCAATGATCAATGAAGAATGAACGATGAGGAATGAACAAGGATCAATGATCAATGAAGAATGAACGAAGAAGAATGAACAAGGATCAATGATCAATGAAGAATGAACGATGAAGAATGAACAAGGATCAATGATCAATGAAGAATGAACGATGAAGAATGAACAAGGATCAATGATCAATGAAGAATGAACGATGAAGAATGAACAAGGATCAATGATGAATGACGAATGAACGATGAAGAATGAACAAGGATCAATGATCAATGAAGAATGAACGATGAAGAATGAACAAAGATTAATGCTCAATGAAGAATGAACGATGAAGAATGAACAAGGATCAATGATCAATGAAGAATGAACGATGAAGAACGAACAAGGATTAATGGTCAATGACGAATGAACGATGTAGAATGAACAAGGATCAATGATCAATGAAGAATGAACGATGAAGAATGAACAAGGATCAATGATCAATGACGAATGAACGATGTAGAATGAACAAGGATCAATGATCAATGAAGAATGAACAATGAAGAATGAACAAGGATCAATGCTCAATGACGAATGAACGACGAAGAATGAACAAGGATCAATGATCAATGTAGAATGAACGATGAAGAATGAACAAGGATCAATGATCAATGTAGAATGACCGATGAAGCATGAACAAGGATTAATGGTCAATGACGAATGAACGATGAAGAATGAACAAGGATCAATGATCAATGAAGAATGAACAAGGATCAATGATCAACGAAGAATGAACGATGAAGAATGAACAAAGATTAATGCTCAATGAAGAATGAATGATGAAGAATGAACAAGGATCAATGATCAATGAAGAATGAACGATGAAAAATGAACAAGGATTAATGGTCAATGACGAATGAACGATGTAGAATGAACAAGGATCAATGATCAATGAAGAATGAACGATGAAGAATGAACAAGGATCAATAGTCAATGACGAATAAACGATGAAGAATGAACAAGGATCAATGATCAATGAATAATGAACTGAAGAATGAACAAGGATTAATGGTCAATGACGAATGAACGATGAAGAATGAACAAGGATCAATGATCAATGAAGAATGAACGATGAAGAATGAATAGGGATTAATGGTCAATGACGAATGAACGATGAAGAATGAACAAGGATCAATGATCAATGAAGAATGAACGATGAAGAATGAACAAGGATCAATGATCAATGAAGAATGAACAATGAAGAATGAACAAGGATCAATGATCAATGACGAATGAACGATGAAGAATGCACAAGGATCAATGATCAATGAAGAATGAACGATGAAGAATGAACAAGGATCAATGATCAATGAAGAATGAACGATGAAGAATGAACAAGGATCAATGATCAATGAAGAATGAACGATGAAGAATGAACAAGTTTCAATGATCAATGAAGAATGAACAAGGATCAATGATAAATGAAGAATGAACGATGAAGAATGAACAAGGATTAATGGTCAATGACGAATGAACGATGAAGAATGAACAAGGATCAATGATCAATGAAGAATGAACGATGAAGAATGAACAAGGATCAATGATCAATGAAGAATGAACGATGAAGAATGAACAAGGATCAATGGTCAATGACGAATGAACGATGAAGAATGAACAAGGATCAATGATCAATGAAGAATGAACGATTAAGAATGAACAAGGATTAATGATCAATGAAGAATGAACGATGAAGAATGAACAAGGATTAATGGTCAATGACGAATGAACGATGAAGAATGAACAAGGATCAATGATTAATGAAGAATGAACGATAAAGAATGCACAAGGATCAATGATCAATGAAGAATGAACGATGAAGAATGAACAAGGATGAATAGTCAATGACGAATGAACGATGAAGAATGAACAAGGATCAATGATCAATGAATAATGAACGATGAAGAATGAACAAGGATCAATGATGAATGACGAATGAACGATGAAGAATGAACAAGGATCAATGATGAATGAAGAATGAACGATGAAGAATGAACAAGGATCAATGATCAATGAAGAATGAACGATGAAGAATGAACAAGGATCAATGATCAATGAAGAATGAACGATGAAGAATGAACAAGGATTAATGGTCAATGACGAATGAACGATGAAGAATGAACAAGGATCAATGATCAATGAAGAATGAACGATGAAGAATGAACAAGGATCAATGATCAATGAAGAATGAACGATGAAGAATGAACAAGGATCAATGGTCAATGACGAATGAACGATGAAGAATGAACAAGGATCAATGATCAATGAAGAATGAACGATGAAGAATGAACAAGGATTAATGATCAATGAAGAATGAACGATGAGGAATGAACAAGGATTAATGGTCAATGAAGAATGAACGATGAAGAATGAACAAGGATCAATGATCAATGAAGAATGAACGATGAAGAATGAACAAGGATTAATGATCAATGAAGAATGAACAAGGATCAATGATCAATGAAGAATGAACAAGGATCAATGATCAATGAAGAATGAACGATGACGAATGAACAAGGATCAATGGTCAATGACGAATGAACGATGAAGAATGAACAAGGATCAATGATCAATGACGAATGAACGATGAAGAATGCACAAGGATCAATGATCAATGAAGAATGAACGATGAAGAATGAACAAGGATCAATGATCAATGAAGAATGAACGATGAAGAATGAACAAGGATCAATGATCAATGAAGAATGAACGATGAAGAATGAACAAGGTTCAATGATCAATGAAGAATGAACAAGGATCAATGATAAATGAAGAATGAACGATGAAGAATGAACAAGGATTAATGGTCAATGACGAATGAACGATGAAGAATGAACAAGGATCAATGATCAATGAAGAATGAACGATGAAGAATGAACAAGGATCAATGATCAATGAAGAATGAACGATGAAGAATGAACAAGGATCAATGGTCAATGACGAATGAACGATGAAGAATGAACAAGGATCAATGATCAATGAAGAATGAACGATTAAGAATGAACAAGGATTAATGATCAATGAAGAATGAACGATGAAGAATGAACAAGGATTAATGGTCAATGACGAATGAACGATGAAGAATGAACAAGGATCAATGATTAATGAAGAATGAACGATAAAGAATGCACAAGGATCAATGATCAATGAAGAATGAACGATGAAGAATGAACAAGGATGAATAGTCAATGACGAATGAACGATGAAGAATGAACAAGGATCAATGATCAATGAATAATGAACGATGAAGAATGAACAAGGATCAATGATGAATGACGAATGAACGATGAAGAATGAACAAGGATCAATGATGAATGAAGAATGAACGATGAAGAATGAACAAGGATCAATGATCAATGAAGAATGAACGATGAAGAATGAACAAGGATCAATGATCAATGAAGAATGAACGATGAAGAATGAACAAGGATTAATGGTCAATGACGAATGAACGATGAAGAATGAAGAAGGATCAATGATCAATGAAGAATGAACGATGAAGAATGAACAAGGATCAATGATCAATGAAGAATGAACGATGAAGAATGAACAAGGATCAATGGTCAATGACGAATGAACGATGAAGAATGAACAAGGATCAATGATCAATGAAGAATGAACGATGAAGAATGAACAAGGATTAATGATCAATGAAGAATGAACGATGAAGAATGAACAAGGATTAATGGTCAATGACGAATGAACGATGAAGAATGAACAAGGATCAATGATCAATGAAGAATGAACGATGAGGAATGAACAAGGATCAATGATCAATGAAGAATGAACGAAGAAGAATGAACAAGGATCAATGATCAATGAAGAATGAACGATGAAGAATGAACAAGGATCAATGATCAATGAAGAATGAACGATGAAGAATGAACAAGGATCAATGATCAATGAAGAATGAACGATGAAGAATGAACAAGGATCAATGAAGAATGACGAATGAACGATGAAGAATGAACAAGGATCAATGATCAATGAAGAATGAACGATGAAGAATGAACAAAGATTAATGCTCAATGAAGAATGAACGATGAAGAATGAACAAGGATCAATGATCAATGAAGAATGAACGATGAAGAACGAACAAGGATTAATGGTCAATGACGAATGAACGATGTAGAATGAACAAGGATCAATGATCAATGAAGAATGAACGATGAAGAATGAACAAGGATCAATGATCAATGACGAATGAACGATGTAGAATGAACAAGGATCAATGATCAATGAAGAATGAACAATGAAGAATGAACAAGGATCAATGCTCAATGACGAATGAACGACGAAGAATGAACAAGGATCAATGATCAATGTAGAATGAACGATGAAGAATGAACAAGGATCAATGATCAATGTAGAATGACCGATGAAGCATGAACAAGGATTAATGGTCAATGACGAATGAACGATGAAGAATGAACAAGGATCAATGATCAATGAAGAATGAACAAGGATCAATGATCAACGAAGAATGAACGATGAAGAATGAACAAAGATTAATGCTCAATGAAGAATGAATGATGAAGAATGAACAAGGATCAATGATCAATGAAGAATGAACGATGAAGAATGAACAAGGATCAATGGTCAATGACGAATGAACGATGAAGAATGAACAAGGATCAATGATCAATGAAGAATGAACGATGAAGAATAAACAAGGATTAATGATCAATGAAGAATGAACGATGAAGAATGAACAAGGATTAATGGTCAATGACGAATGAACGATGAAGAATGAACAAGGATCAATGATTAATGAAGAATGAACGATAAAGAATGCACAAGGATCAATGATCAATGAAGAATGAACGATGAAGAATGAACAAGGATCAATGAAGAATGAACGATGAAGAATGAACAAGGATCAATGATCAATGAAGAATGAACGATGAAGAATGAACAAGGATCAATGATCAATGAAGAATGAACGATGAAGAATGAACAAGGATCAATGGTCAATGACGAATGAACGATGAAGAATGAACAAGGATCAATGATCAATGACGAATGAACGATGAAGAATGCACAAGGATCAATGATCAATGAAGAATGAACGATGAAGAATGAACAAGGATCAATGATCAATGAAGAATGAACGATGAAGAATGAACAAGGATCAATGATCAATGAAGAATGAACGATGAAGAATGAACAAGGTTCAATGATCAATGAAGAATGAACGATGAAGAATGAACAAGGATCAATGATCAATGAAGAATCAACGATGAAGAATGAACAAGGATTAATGGTCAATGACGAATGAACGATGAAGAATGAACAAGGATCAATGATCAATGAAGAATTAATGATGAAGAATGAACAAGGATTAATGATCAATGAAGAATGAACAAGGATCAATGATCAATGAAGAATGACGAATGAACGATGAAGAATGAACAAGGATCAATGATCAATGAAGAATGAACGATGAAGAATGAACAAAGATTAATGCTCAATGAAGAATGAACGATGAAGAATGAACAAGGATCAATGATAAATGAAGAATGAACGATGAAGAATGAACAAGGATTAATGGTCAATGACGAATGAACGATGAAGAATGAACAAGGATCAATGATCAATGAAGAATGAACGATGAAGAATGAACAAGGATCAATGATCAATGAAGAATGAACGATGAAGAATGAACAAGGATCAATGGTCAATGACGAATGAACGATGAAGAATGAACAAGGATCAATGATCAATGAAGAATTAATGATGAAGAATGAACAAGGATTAATGATCAATGAAGAATGAACAAGGATCAATGATCAATGAAGAATGAACAAGGATCAATGATCAATGAAGAATGAACGATGAAGAATGAACAAGGATCAATGATCAATGAAGAATGAACGATGAAGAATGAACAAGGATCAATGATCAATGAAGAATGAACGATGAAGAATGAACAAGGATCAATGATCAATGAAGAATGAACGATGAAGAATGAACAAGGATCAATGATCAATGAAGAATGAACGATGAAGAATGAACAAGGATCAATGATCAATGAAGAATGAACGATGAAGAATGAACAAGGATCAATGATCAATGAAGAATGAACGATGAAGAATGAACAAGGATCAATGGTCAATGACGAATGAACGATGAAGAATGAACAAGGATCAATGATCAATGAAGAATGAACGATGAAGAATGAACAAGGATCAATGATCAATGAAGAATGAACGATGAAGAATGAACAAGGATTAATGATCAATGAAGAATGAACAAGGATCAATGATCAATGAAGAATGAACAAGGATCAATGATCAATGAAGAATGAACGATGACGAATGAACAAGGATCAATGGTCAATGACGAATGAACGATGAAGAATGAACAAGGATCAATGATCAATGACGAATGAACGATGAAGAATGCACAAGGATCAATGATCAATGAAGAATGAACGATGAAGAATGAACAAGGATCAATGATCAATGAAGAATGAACGATGAAGAATGAACAAGGATCAATGATCAATGAAGAATGAACGATGAAGAATGAACAAGTTTCAATGATCAATGAAGAATGAACAAGGATCAATGATAAATGAAGAATGAACGATGAAGAATGAACAAGGATTAATGGTCAATGACGAATGAACGATGAAGAATGAACAAGGATCAATGATCAATGAAGAATGAACGATGAAGAATGAACAAGGATCAATGATCAATGAAGAATGAACGATGAAGAATGAACAAGGATCAATGGTCAATGACGAATGAACGATGAAGAATGAACAAGGATCAATGATCAATGAAGAATGAACGATTAAGAATGAACAAGGATTAATGATCAATGAAGAATGAACGATGAAGAATGAACAAGGATTAATGGTCAATGACGAATGAACGATGAAGAATGAACAAGGATCAATGATTAATGAAGAATGAACGATAAAGAATGCACAAGGATCAATGATCAATGAAGAATGAACGATGAAGAATGAACAAGGATGAATAGTCAATGACGAATGAACGATGAAGAATGAACAAGGATCAATGATCAATGAATAATGAACGATGAAGAATGAACAAGGATCAATGATGAATGACGAATGAACGATGAAGAATGAACAAGGATCAATGATGAATGAAGAATGAACGATGAAGAATGAACAAGGATCAATGATCAATGAAGAATGAACGATGAAGAATGAACAAGGATCAATGATCAATGAAGAATGAACGATGAAGAATGAACAAGGATTAATGGTCAATGACGAATGAACGATGAAGAATGAACAAGGATCAATGATCAATGAAGAATGAACGATGAAGAATGAACAAGGATCAATGATCAATGAAGAATGAACGATGAAGAATGAACAAGGATCAATGGTCAATGACGAATGAACGATGAAGAATGAACAAGGATCAATGATCAATGAAGAATGAACGATGAAGAATGAACAAGGATTAATGATCAATGAAGAATGAACGATGAGGAATGAACAAGGATTAATGGTCAATGAAGAATGAACGATGAAGAATGAACAAGGATCAATGATCAATGAAGAATGAACGATGAAGAATGAACAAGGATTAATGATCAATGAAGAATGAACAAGGATCAATGATCAATGAAGAATGAACAAGGATCAATGATCAATGAAGAATGAACGATGACGAATGAACAAGGATCAATGGTCAATGACGAATGAACGATGAAGAATGAACAAGGATCAATGATCAATGACGAATGAACGATGAAGAATGCACAAGGATCAATGATCAATGAAGAATGAACGATGAAGAATGAACAAGGATCAATGATCAATGAAGAATGAACGATGAAGAATGAACAAGGATCAATGATCAATGAAGAATGAACGATGAAGAATGAACAAGGTTCAATGATCAATGAAGAATGAACAAGGATCAATGATAAATGGAGAATGAACGATGAAGAATGAACAAGGATTAATGGTCAATGACGAATGAACGATGAAGAATGAACAAGGATCAATGATCAATGAAGAATGAACGATGAAGAATGAACAAGGATCAATGATCAATGAAGAATGAACGATGAAGAATGAACAAGGATCAATGGTCAATGACGAATGAACGATGAAGAATGAACAAGGATCAATGATCAATGAAGAATGAACGATTAAGAATGAACAAGGATTAATGATCAATGAAGAATGAACGATGAAGAATGAACAAGGATTAATGGTCAATGACGAATGAACGATGAAGAATGAACAAGGATCAATGATTAATGAAGAATGAACGATAAAGAATGCACAAGGATCAATGATCAATGAAGAATGAACGATGAAGAATGAACAAGGATGAATAGTCAATGACGAATGAACGATGAAGAATGAACAAGGATCAATGATCAATGAATAATGAACGATGAAGAATGAACAAGGATCAATGATGAATGACGAATGAACGATGAAGAATGAACAAGGATCAATGATGAATGAAGAATGAACGATGAAGAATGAACAAGGATCAATGATCAATGAAGAATGAACGATGAAGAATGAACAAGGATCAATGATCAATGAAGAATGAACGATGAAGAATGAACAAGGATTAATGGTCAATGACGAATGAACGATGAAGAATGAAGAAGGATCAATGATCAATGAAGAATGAACGATGAAGAATGAACAAGGATCAATGATCAATGAAGAATGAACGATGAAGAATGAACAAGGATCAATGGTCAATGACGAATGAACGATGAAGAATGAACAAGGATCAATGATCAATGAAGAATGAACGATGAAGAATGAACAAGGATTAATGATCAATGAAGAATGAACGATGAAGAATGAACAAGGATTAATGGTCAATGACGAATGAACGATGAAGAATGAACAAGGATCAATGATCAATGAAGAATGAACGATGAGGAATGAACAAGGATCAATGATCAATGAAGAATGAACGAAGAAGAATGAACAAGGATCAATGATCAATGAAGAATGAACGATGAAGAATGAACAAGGATCAATGATCAATGAAGAATGAACGATGAAGAATGAACAAGGATCAATGATCAATGAAGAATGAACGATGAAGAATGAACAAGGATCAATGAAGAATGACGAATGAACGATGAAGAATGAACAAGGATCAATGATCAATGAAGAATGAACGATGAAGAATGAACAAAGATTAATGCTCAATGAAGAATGAACGATGAAGAATGAACAAGGATCAATGATCAATGAAGAATGAACGATGAAGAACGAACAAGGATTAATGGTCAATGACGAATGAACGATGTAGAATGAACAAGGATCAATGATCAATGAAGAATGAACGATGAAGAATGAACAAGGATCAATGATCAATGACGAATGAACGATGTAGAATGAACAAGGATCAATGATCAATGAAGAATGAACAATGAAGAATGAACAAGGATCAATGCTCAATGACGAATGAACGACGAAGAATGAACAAGGATCAATGATCAATGTAGAATGAACGATGAAGAATGAACAAGGATCAATGATCAATGTAGAATGACCGATGAAGCATGAACAAGGATTAATGGTCAATGACGAATGAACGATGAAGAATGAACAAGGATCAATGATCAATGAAGAATGAACAAGGATCAATGATCAACGAAGAATGAACGATGAAGAATGAACAAAGATTAATGCTCAATGAAGAATGAATGATGAAGAATGAACAAGGATCAATGATCAATGAAGAATGAACGATGAAAAATGAACAAGGATTAATGGTCAATGACGAATGAACGATGTAGAATGAACAAGGATCAATGATCAATGAAGAATGAACGATGAAGAATGAACAAGGATCAATAGTCAATGACGAATGAACGATGAAGAATGAACAAGGATCAATGATCAATGAATAATGAACTGAAGAATGAACAAGGATTAATGGTCAATGACGAATGAACGATGAAGAATGAACAAGGATCAATGATCAATGAAGAATGAACGATGAAGAATGAATAGGGATTAATGGTCAATGACGAATGAACGATGAAGAATGAACAAGGATCAATGATCAATGAAGAATGAACGATGAAGAATGAACAAGGATCAATGATCAATGAAGAATGAACAATGAAGAATGAACAAGGATCAATGATCAATGACGAATGAACGATGAAGAATGCACAAGGATCAATGATCAATGAAGAATGAACGATGAAGAATGAACAAGGATCAATGATCAATGAAGAATGAACGATGAAGAATGAACAAGGATCAATGATCAATGAAGAATGAACGATGAAGAATGAACAAGTTTCAATGATCAATGAAGAATGAACAAGGATCAATGATAAATGAAGAATGAACGATGAAGAATGAACAAGGATTAATGGTCAATGACGAATGAACGATGAAGAATGAACAAGGATCAATGATCAATGAAGAATGAACGATGAAGAATGAACAAGGATCAATGATCAATGAAGAATGAACGATGAAGAATGAACAAGGATCAATGGTCAATGACGAATGAACGATGAAGAATGAACAAGGATCAATGATCAATGAAGAATGAACGATTAAGAATGAACAAGGATTAATGATCAATGAAGAATGAACGATGAAGAATGAACAAGGATTAATGGTCAATGACGAATGAACGATGAAGAATGAACAAGGATCAATGATTAATGAAGAATGAACGATAAAGAATGCACAAGGATCAATGATCAATGAAGAATGAACGATGAAGAATGAACAAGGATGAATAGTCAATGACGAATGAACGATGAAGAATGAACAAGGATCAATGATCAATGAATAATGAACGATGAAGAATGAACAAGGATCAATGATGAATGACGAATGAACGATGAAGAATGAACAAGGATCAATGATGAATGAAGAATGAACGATGAAGAATGAACAAGGATCAATGATCAATGAAGAATGAACGATGAAGAATGAACAAGGATCAATGATCAATGAAGAATGAACGATGAAGAATGAACAAGGATTAATGGTCAATGACGAATGAACGATGAAGAATGAACAAGGATCAATGATCAATGAAGAATGAACGATGAAGAATGAACAAGGATCAATGATCAATGAAGAATGAACGATGAAGAATGAACAAGGATCAATGGTCAATGACGAATGAACGATGAAGAATGAACAAGGATCAATGATCAATGAAGAATGAACGATGAAGAATGAACAAGGATTAATGATCAATGAAGAATGAACGATGAGGAATGAACAAGGATTAATGGTCAATGAAGAATGAACGATGAAGAATGAACAAGGATCAATGATCAATGAAGAATGAACGATGAAGAATGAACAAGGATTAATGATCAATGAAGAATGAACAAGGATCAATGATCAATGAAGAATGAACAAGGATCAATGATCAATGAAGAATGAACGATGACGAATGAACAAGGATCAATGGTCAATGACGAATGAACGATGAAGAATGAACAAGGATCAATGATCAATGACGAATGAACGATGAAGAATGCACAAGGATCAATGATCAATGAAGAATGAACGATGAAGAATGAACAAGGATCAATGATCAATGAAGAATGAACGATGAAGAATGAACAAGGATCAATGATCAATGAAGAATGAACGATGAAGAATGAACAAGGTTCAATGATCAATGAAGAATGAACAAGGATCAATGATAAATGAAGAATGAACGATGAAGAATGAACAAGGATTAATGGTCAATGACGAATGAACGATGAAGAATGAACAAGGATCAATGATCAATGAAGAATGAACGATGAAGAATGAACAAGGATCAATGATCAATGAAGAATGAACGATGAAGAATGAACAAGGATCAATGGTCAATGACGAATGAACGATGAAGAATGAACAAGGATCAATGATCAATGAAGAATGAACGATTAAGAATGAACAAGGATTAATGATCAATGAAGAATGAACGATGAAGAATGAACAAGGATTAATGGTCAATGACGAATGAACGATGAAGAATGAACAAGGATCAATGATTAATGAAGAATGAACGATAAAGAATGCACAAGGATCAATGATCAATGAAGAATGAACGATGAAGAATGAACAAGGATGAATAGTCAATGACGAATGAACGATGAAGAATGAACAAGGATCAATGATCAATGAATAATGAACGATGAAGAATGAACAAGGATCAATGATGAATGACGAATGAACGATGAAGAATGAACAAGGATCAATGATGAATGAAGAATGAACGATGAAGAATGAACAAGGATCAATGATCAATGAAGAATGAACGATGAAGAATGAACAAGGATCAATGATCAATGAAGAATGAACGATGAAGAATGAACAAGGATTAATGGTCAATGACGAATGAACGATGAAGAATGAAGAAGGATCAATGATCAATGAAGAATGAACGATGAAGAATGAACAAGGATCAATGATCAATGAAGAATGAACGATGAAGAATGAACAAGGATCAATGGTCAATGACGAATGAACGATGAAGAATGAACAAGGATCAATGATCAATGAAGAATGAACGATGAAGAATGAACAAGGATTAATGATCAATGAAGAATGAACGATGAAGAATGAACAAGGATTAATGGTCAATGACGAATGAACGATGAAGAATGAACAAGGATCAATGATCAATGAAGAATGAACGATGAGGAATGAACAAGGATCAATGATCAATGAAGAATGAACGAAGAAGAATGAACAAGGATCAATGATCAATGAAGAATGAACGATGAAGAATGAACAAGGATCAATGATCAATGAAGAATGAACGATGAAGAATGAACAAGGATCAATGATCAATGAAGAATGAACGATGAAGAATGAACAAGGATCAATGAAGAATGACGAATGAACGATGAAGAATGAACAAGGATCAATGATCAATGAAGAATGAACGATGAAGAATGAACAAAGATTAATGCTCAATGAAGAATGAACGATGAAGAATGAACAAGGATCAATGATCAATGAAGAATGAACGATGAAGAACGAACAAGGATTAATGGTCAATGACGAATGAACGATGTAGAATGAACAAGGATCAATGATCAATGAAGAATGAACGATGAAGAATGAACAAGGATCAATGATCAATGACGAATGAACGATGTAGAATGAACAAGGATCAATGATCAATGAAGAATGAACAATGAAGAATGAACAAGGATCAATGCTCAATGACGAATGAACGACGAAGAATGAACAAGGATCAATGATCAATGTAGAATGAACGATGAAGAATGAACAAGGATCAATGATCAATGTAGAATGACCGATGAAGCATGAACAAGGATTAATGGTCAATGACGAATGAACGATGAAGAATGAACAAGGATCAATGATCAATGAAGAATGAACAAGGATCAATGATCAACGAAGAATGAACGATGAAGAATGAACAAAGATTAATGCTCAATGAAGAATGAATGATGAAGAATGAACAAGGATCAATGATCAATGAAGAATGAACGATGAAAAATGAACAAGGATTAATGGTCAATGACGAATGAACGATGTAGAATGAACAAGGATCAATGATCAATGAAGAATGAACGATGAAGAATGAACAAGGATCAATAGTCAATGACGAATGAACGATGAAGAATGAACAAGGATCAATGATCAATGAATAATGAACTGAAGAATGAACAAGGATTAATGGTCAATGACGAATGAACGATGAAGAATGAACAAGGATCAATGATCAATGAAGAATGAACGATGAAGAATGAATAGGGATTAATGGTCAATGACGAATGAACGATGAAGAATGAACAAGGATCAATGATCAATGAAGAATGAACGATGAAGAATGAACAAGGATCAATGATCAATGAAGAATGAACAATGAAGAATGAACAAGGATCAATGCTCAATGACGAATGAACGATGAAGAATGAACAAGGATCAATGATCAATGTAGAATGAACGATGAAGAATGAACAAGGATCAATGATCAATGTAGAATGAACGATGAAGAATGAACAAGGATCAATGATCAATGAAGAATGAACGATGAAGAATGAACAAGGATCAATGATCAATGAAGAATGAACGATGAAGAATGAACAAGGATCAATGTAGAATGACGAATGAACGATGAAGAATGAACAAGGATCAATGATCAATGAAGAATGAACAAAGATTAATGCTCAATGAAGAATGAACGATGAAGAATGAACAAGGATCAATGATCAATGAAGAATGAACGATGAAAAATGAATAAGGATTAATGGTCAATGATGAACGAACGATGAAGAATGAACAAGGGTCAATGATCAATGAAGAATGAACGATGAAGAATGAACAAGGATTAATGCTCAATGAAGAATGAACGATGAAGAATGAACAAGGATCAATGATCAATGAAGAATGCACGATGAAGAATGAACAAGGATTAATGGTCAATGACGAATGAACGATGAAGAATGAACAAGGATCAATGATCAATGAAGAATGAACTATGAAGAATGAACAAGGATCAATCGTCAATGACGAATGAACGATGAAGAATGAACAGGGATTAATGGTCAATGACGAATGAACGATGAAGAATGAACAAGGATCAATGATCAATGAAGAATGAACGATGAAGAATGAACAAGAATCAATGATCAATGAATAATGAACGATGAAGAATGAACAAGGATCAATGATCAATGACAAATGAACGATGAAGAATGAACAAGGATCAATGATCAATGATCAATGAAGAATAAACGATGAAGAATGAACAAGGATCAATGATGAATGACGAATGAACGATGAAGAATGAACAAGGATCAATGATCAATGAAGAATGAACGATGAAGAATGAACAAGGATCAATGATCAATGAAGAATGAACGATGAAGAATGAACAAGGATCAATGATGAATGACGAATGAACGATGAAGAATGAACAAGGATCAATGATCAATGAAGAATGAACGATGAAGAATGAACAAGGATCAATGATCAATGAAGAATGAACAAGGATCAATGATCGATGAAGAATGAACAAGGATTAATGGTCAATGACGAATGAACGATTAAGAATGAACAAGGATCAATGATCAATGAAGAATGAACGATGAAGAATGAACAAGGATCAATGATCAATGACAAATGAACAATGAAGAATGAACAAGGATCAATGATCAATGAAGAATGAACGATGAAGAATAAACAAGGATCAATGGTCAATGACGAATGAACGATGAAGAATGAACAAGGATCAATGATCAATGAAGAATGAACGATGAAGAATGAACAAGGATCAATGCTCAATGAAGAATGAACGATGAAGAATGAACAAGGATCAATCATCAATGACAAATGAACGATGAAGAATGAACAAGGATCAATGATCAATGAAGAATGAACGATGAAGAATGAACAAGGATCAATGATCAATGAAGAATGAACGATGAAGAATGAACAAGGATCAATGCTCAATGACGAATGAACGACGAAGAATGAACAAGGATCAATGATCAATGTAGAATGAACGATGAAGAATGAACAAGGATCAATGATCAATGTAGAATGAACGATGAAGCATGAACAAGGATTAATGGTCAATGACGAATGAACGATGAAGAATGAACAAGGATCAATGATCAATGAAGAATGAACAAGGATCAATGATCAACGAAGAATGAACGATGAAGAATGAACAAAGATTAATGCTCAATGAAGAATGAATGATGAAGAATGAACAAGGATCAATGATCAATGAAGAATGAACGATGAAAAATGAACAAGGATTAATGGTCAATGACGAATGAACGATGTAGAATGAACAAGGATCAATGATCAATGAAGAATGAACGATGAAGAATGAACAAGGATCAATAGTCAATGACGAATGAACGATGAAGAATGAACAAGGATCAATGATCAATGAATAATGAACGATGAAGAATGAACAAGGATTAATGGTCAATGACGAATGAACGATGAAGAATGAACAAGGATCAATGATCAATGAAGAATGAACGATGAAGAATGAATAGGGATTAATGGTCAATGACGAATGAACGATGAAGAATGAACAAGGATCAATGATCAATGAAGAATGAACGATGAAGAATGAACAAGGATCAATGATCAATGAAGAATGAACAATGAAGAATGAACAAGGATCAATGCTCAATGACGAATGAACGATGAAGAATGAACAAGGATCAATGATCAATGTAGAATGAACGATGAAGAATGAACAAGGATCAATGATCAATGTAGAATGAACGATGAAGAATCAACAAGGATTAATGGTGAATCACGAATGAACGATGAAGAATGAACAAGGATCAATGATCAATGAAGAATGAACGATGAAGAATGAACAAGGATCAATGATCAATGAAGAATGAACGATGAAGAATGAACAAGGATCAATGTAGAATGACAAATGAACGATGAAGAATGAACAAGGATCAATGATCAATGAAGAATGAACAAAGATTAATGCTCAATGAAGAATGAACGATGAAGAATGAACAAGGATCAATGATCAATGAAGAATGAACGATGAAAAATGAATAAGGATTAATGGTCAATGATGAACGAACGATGAAGAATGAACAAGGGTCAATGATCAATGAAGAATGAACGATGAAGAATGAACAAGGATCAATGATCAATGAAGAATGAACAAGGATCAATGATCGATGAAGAATGAACAAGGATTAATGGTCAATGACGAATGAACGATTAAGAATGAACAAGGATCAATGATCAATGAAGAATGAACGATGAAGAATGAACAAGGATCAATGATCAATGACAAATGAACAATGAAGAATGAACAAGGATCAATGATCAATGAAGAATGAACGATGAAGAATAAACAAGGATCAATGGTCAATGACGAATGAACGATGAAGAATGAACAAGGATCAATGATCAATGAAGAATGAACGATGAAGAATGAACAAGGATCAATGCTCAATGAAGAATGAACGATGAAGAATGAACAAGGATCAATTATCAATGACAAATGAACGATGAAGAATGAACAAGGATCAATGATCAATGAAGAATGAACGATGAAGAATGAACAAGGATCAATGATCAATAAAGAATGAACGATTAAGAATGAACAAGGATCAATGAAGAATGACGAATGAACGATGAAGAATGAACAAGGATCAATGATCAATGAAGAATGAACGATGAAGAATGAACAAAGATTAATGCTCAATGAAGAATGAACGATGAAGAATGAACAAGGATCAATGATCAATGAAGAATGAACGATGAAAAATGAACAAGGATTAATGGTCAATGACGAATGAACGATGAAGAATGAACAAGGATCAATGATCAATGAAGAATGAACGATGAGGAATGAACAAGGATCAATGATCAATGAAGAATGAACGATGAAGAATGAACAAGGATCAATGATCAATGAAGAATGAACGATGAAGAATGAACAAGGATCAATGATCAATGAAGAATGAACGATGAAGAATGAACAAGGATCAATGAAGAATGACGAATGAACGATGAAGAATGAACAAGGATCAATGATCAATGAAGAATGAACGATGAATAATGAACAAAGATTAATGCTCAATGAAGAATGAACGATGAAGAATGAACAAGGATCAATGATCAATGAAGAATGAACGATGAAGAATGAACAAGGATTAATGGTCAATGACGAATGAACGATGTAGAATGAACAAGGATCAATGATCAATGAAGAATGAACGATGAAGAATGAACAAGGATCAATGATCAATGACGAATGAACGATGTAGAATGAACAAGGATCAATGATCAATGAAGAATGAACAATGAAGAATGAACAAGGATCAATGCTCAATGACGAATGAACGACGAAGAATGAACAAGGATCAATGATCAATGTAGAATGAACGATGAAGAATGAACAAGGATCAATGATCAATGTAGAATGAACGATGAAGCATGAACAAGGATTAATGGTCAATGACGAATGAACGATGAAGAATGAACAAGGATCAATGATCAATGAAGAATGAACAAGGATCAATGATCAACGAAGAATGAACGATGAAGAATGAACAAAGATTAATGCTCAATGAAGAATGAATGATGAAGAATGAACAAGGATCAATGATCAATGAAGAATGAACGATGAAAAATGAACAAGGATTAATGGTCAATGACGAATGAACGATGTAGAATGAACAAGGATCAATGATCAATGAAGAATGAACGATGAAGAATGAACAAGGATCAATAGTCAATGACGAATGAACGATGAAGAATGAACAAGGATCAATGATCAATGAATAATGAACGATGAAGAATGAACAAGGATTAATGGTCAATGACGAATGAACGATGAAGAATGAACAAGGATCAATGATCAATGAAGAATGAACGATGAAGAATGAATAGGGATTAATGGTCAATGACGAATGAACGATGAAGAATGAACAAGGATCAATGATCAATGACAAATGAACGATGAAGAATGAACAAGGATCAATGATCAATGATCAATGAAGAATGAACGATGAAGAATGAACAAGGATCAATGATCAATGAAGAATGAACGATGAAGAATGAACAAGGATCAATGATGAATGACGAATGAACGATGAAGAATGAACAAGGATCAATGATCAATGAAGAATGAACGATGAAGAATGAACAAGGATCACTGATCAATGAAGAATTAACAAGGATCAATGATCGATGAAGAATGAACAAGGATTAATGGTCAATGACGAATGAACGATGAAGAATGAACAAGGATCAATGATCAATAAAGGATGAACGATGAAGAAGGAACAAGGATCAATTATCAATGAAGAATGAACGAGGAAGAATGAACAAGGATCAATGATGAATGACGAATGAACGATGAAGAATGAACAAGGATCAATGATCAATGAAGAATGAACGATGAAGAATGAACAAAGATTAATGCTCAATGAAGAATGAACGATGAAGAATGAACAAGGATCAATGATCAATGAAGAATGAACGATGAAGAATGAACAAGGATTAATGGTCAATGACGAATGAACGATGTAGAATGAACAAGGATCAATGATCAATGAAGAATGAACGATGAAGAATGAACAAGGATCAATGATCAATGACGAATGAACGATGTAGAATGAACAAGGATCAATGATCAATGAAGAATGAACAATGAAGAATGAACAAGGATCAATGCTCAATGACGAATGAACGACGAAGAATGAACAAGGATCAATGATCAATGTAGAATGAACGATGAAGAATGAACAAGGATCAATGATGAATGACGAATGAACGATGAAGAATGAACAAGGATCAATGATCAATGAAGAATGAACGATGAAGAATTAACAAGGATCAATGATCAATGAAGAATGAACAAGGATCAATGATCGATGAAGAATGAACAAGGATTAATGGTTAATGACGAATGAACGATTAAGAATGAACATGGATCAATGATCAATGAAGAATGAACGATGAAGAATGAACAAGGATCAATGATCAAAGACAAATGAACAATGAAGAATGAACAAGGATCAATAATCAATGAAGAATGAACGATGAAGAATAAACAAGGATCAATGGTCAATGACGAATGAACGATGAAGAATGAACAAGGATCAATGATCAATGAAGAATGAACGATGAAGAATGAACAAGGATCAATGCTCAATGAAAAATGAACGATGAAGAATGAACAAGGATCAATTATCAATGACAAATGAACGATGAAGAATGAACAAGGATCAATGATCAATGAAGAATGAACGATGAAGAATAAACAAGGTATAATGGTCAATGACGAATGAACGATGAAGAATGAACAAGGATCAATGATCAATGAAGGATGAACGATGAAGAATGAACAAGGATCAATGATCAATTAAGCATGAACGATGAAGAATGAACAAGGATCAATGATGAATGACGAATGAACGATGAAGAATGAACACGGATCAATGATCAATGAAGAATGAACGATGAAGAATAAACAAGGATTAATGGTCAATGACGAATGAACGATGAAGAATGAACAAGGATTAATGATCAATGAAGAATGAACGATGAAGAATGAACAAGGATTAATAACAAGGATCAATGATGAATGAAGAATGAACAAGGATCAATGATAAATGAAGAATGAACGATGAAGAATGAACAAGGATTAATGGTCAATGACGAATGAACGATGAAGAATGAACAAGGATCAATGATCAATGAAGAATGAACGATGAAGAATGAACAAGGATCAATGATCAATAATCAATGAAGAATGAACGATGAAGAATGAACAAGGATCAATGGTCAATGACGAATGAACGATGAAGAATGAACAAGGATCGATGATCAATAAAGAATGAACGATTAAGAATGAACAAGGATTAATGATCAATGAAGAATGAACGATGAAGAATGAACAAGGATTAATGATCAATGACGAATGAACGATGAAGAATGAACAAGGATCAATGATTAATGAAGAATGAACGATAAAGAATGCACAAGGATCAATGATCAATGAAGAATGAACGATGAAGAATGAACAAGGATCAATGATCAATGAAGAATGAACGATGAAGAATAAACAAGGATTAATGGTCAATGACGAATGAACGATGAAGAATGAACAAGGATTAATGATCAATGAAGAATGAACGATGAAGAATGAACAAGGATTAATAACAAGGATCAATGATGAATGAAGAATGAACAAGGATCAATGATAAATGAAGAATGAACGATGAAGAATGAACAAGGATTAATGGTCAATGACGAATGAACGATGAAGAATGAACAAGGATCAATGATCAATGAAGAATGAACGATGAAGAATGAACAAGGATCAATGATCAATGAAGAATGAACGATGAAGAATGAACAAGGATCAATGGTCAATGACGAATGAACGATGAAGAATGAACAAGGATCAATGATCAATAAAGAATGAACGATTAAGAATGAACAAGGATTAATGATCAATGAAGAATGAACGATGAAGAACGAACAAGGATTAATGATCAATGACGAATGAACGATGAAGAATGAACAAGGATCAATGATTAATGAAGAATGAACGATAAAGAATGCACAAGGATCAATGATCAATGAAGAATGAACGATGAAGAATGAACAAGGATGAATAGTCAATGACGAATGAACGATGAAGAATGAACAAGGATCAATGATCAATGAATAATGAACGATGAAGAATGAACAAGGATCAATGATGAATGACGAATGAACGATGAAGAATGAACAAGGATCAATGATGAATGAAGAATGAACGATGAAGAATGAACAAGGATCAATGATCAATGAAGAATGAACGATGAAGAATGAACAAGGATCAATGATCAATGAAGAATGAACGATGAAGAATGAACAAGGATTAATGGTAAATGACGAATGAACGATGAAGAATGAACAAGGATCAATGATCAATGAAGAATGAACGATGAAGAATGAACAAGGATCAATGATCAATGAAGAATGAACAATGAAGAATGAACAAGCATCAATGGTCAATGACGAATGAACGATGAAGAATGAACAAGGATCAATGATCAATGAAGAATGAACGATGAAGAATGAACAAGGATTAATGAAGAATGAAGAATGAACGATGAAGAATGAACAAGGATTAATTGTCAATGACGAACGAACGATGAAGAATCAATAAGGATCAATGATCAATGAAGAATGAACGATGAAGAATGAACAAGGATTAATGGTCAATGACGAATGAACGATGAAGAATGAACAAGGATCAATGATCAATGAAGAATGAACGATGAAGAATGAACAAGGATCAATGATCAATGAAGAATGAACGATGAAAAATGAACAAGGATCAATGATCAATGACGAATGAACGATGAAGAATGAACAAGGATCAATGATCAATGAAGAATGAACGATGAAGAATGAACAAGGATCAATGCTCAATGAAAAATGAACGATGAAGAATGAACAAGGATCAATTATCAATGACAAATGAACGATGAAGAATGAACAAGGATCAATGATCAATGAAGAATGAACGATGAAGAATAAACAAGGTATAATGGTCAATGACGAATGAACGATGAAGAATGAACAAGGATCAATGATCAATGAAGGATGAACGATGAAGAATGAACAAGGATCAATGATCAATTAAGCATGAACGATGAAGAATGAACAAGGATCAATGATGAATGACGAATGAACGATGAAGAATGAACACGGATCAATGATCAATGAAGAATGAACGATGAAGAATAAACAAGGATTAATGGTCAATGACGAATGAACGATGAAGAATGAACAAGGATTAATGATCAATGAAGAATGAACGATGAAGAATGAACAAGGATTAATAACAAGGATCAATGATGAATGAAGAATGAACAAGGATCAATGATAAATGAAGAATGAACGATGAAGAATGAACAAGGATTAATGGTCAATGACGAATGAACGATGAAGAATGAACAAGGATCAATGATCAATGAAGAATGAACGATGAAGAATGAACAAGGATCAATGATCAATGATCAATGAAGAATGAACGATGAAGAATGAACAAGGATCAATGGTCAATGACGAATGAACGATGAAGAATGAACAAGGATCAATGATCAATAAAGAATAAACGATTAAGAATGAACAAGGATTAATGATCAATGAAGAATGAACGATGAAGAATGAACAAGGATTAATGATCAATGACGAATGAACGATGAAGAATGAACAAGGATCAATGATTAATGAAGAATGAACGATAAAGAATGCACAAGGATCAATGATCAATGAAGAATGAACGATGAAGAATGAACAAGGATCAATGATCAATGAAGAATGAACGATGAAGAATAAACAAGGATTAATGGTCAATGACGAATGAACGATGAAGAATGAACAAGGATTAATGATCAATGAAGAATGAACGATGAAGAATGAACAAGGATTAATAACAAGGATCAATGATGAATGAAGAATGAACAAGGATCAATGATAAATGAAGAATGAACGATGAAGAATGAACAAGGATTAATGGTCAATGACGAATGAACGATGAAGAATGAACAAGGATCAATGATCAATGAAGAATGAACGATGAAGAATGAACAAGGATCAATGATCAATGAAGAATGAACGATGAAGAATGAACAAGGATCAATGGTCAATGACGAATGAACGATGAAGAATGAACAAGGATCAATGATCAATAAAGAATGAACGATTAAGAATGAACAAGGATTAATGATCAATGAAGAATGAACGATGAAGAATGAACAAGGATTAATGATCAATGACGAATGAACGATGAAGAATGAACAAGGATCAATGATTAATGAAGAATGAACGATAAAGAATGCACAAGGATCAATGATCAATGAAGAATGAACGATGAAGAATGAACAAGGATGAATAGTCAATGACGAATGAACGATGAAGAATGAACAAGGATCAATGATCAATGAATAATGAACGATGAAGAATGAACAAGGATCAATGATGAATGACGAATGAACGATGAAGAATGAACAAGGATCAATGATGAATGAAGAATGAACGATGAAGAATGAACAAGGATCAATGATCAATGAAGAATGAACGATGAAGAATGAACAAGGATCAATGATCAATGAAGAATGAACGATGAAGAATGAACAAGGATTAATGGTCAATGACGAATGAACGATGAAGAATGAACAAGGATCAATGATCAATGAAGAATGAACGATGAAGAATGAACAAGGATCAATGATCAATGAAGAATGAACGATGAAGAATGAACAAGGATCAATGGTCAATGACGAATGAACGATGAAGAATGAACAAGGATCAATGATCAATGAAGAATGAACGATGAAGAATGAACAAGGATTAATGATCAATGAAGAATGAACGATGAAGAATGAACAAGGATTAATGGTCAATGACGAATGAACGATGAAGAATCAATAAGGATCAATGATCAATGAAGAATGAACGATGAAGAATGAACAAGGATTAATGGTCAATGACGAATGAACGATGAAGAATGAACAAGGATCAATGATCAATGAAGAATGAACGATGAAGAATGAACAAGGATCAAGGATCAATGAAGAATGAACGATGAAAAATGAACAAGGATCAATGATCAATGACGAATGAACGATGAAGAATGAACAAGGATCAATGATCAATGAACAATGAACGATGAAGAATGAACAAGGATCAATGATCAATGAAGAATGAACGATGAAGAATGATCAAGGATCAATGATCAATGAAGAATGAACGATAAAGAATGAACAAGGATCAATGGTCAATGACGAATGAATGATGAAGAATGAACAAGGATCAATGATCAATGAAGAATGAACGATGAAGAATGAACAAGGATCAATGATCAATGAAGAATGAATGATGAAAAATGAACAAGGATTAATGGTCAATGACGAATGAACGATGAAGAATGAACAAGGATCATTGATCAATGAAGAATGAACGATGAAGAATGAACAAGGATCAATGATCATTGAAGAATGAACGATGAAGAATGAACAAGGTTCAATGGTCAATGAAGAATGAACGATGAAGAATGAACAAGGATCAATGATCAATGAAGAATGAACGATGAAGAATGAACAAGGATCAATGATCAATGAAGAATGAACGATGAAGAATGAACAAGGATTAATGATCAATGAAGAATGAACAAGGATCAATGATCAATGAAGAATGAACAAGGATCAATGATCAATGAAGAATGAACGATGAAGAATGAACAAGGATCAATTATCAATGAAGAATGAACGATGAAGAATGAACAAGGATCAATGATCAATGAAGAATGAACGATGAAGAATGAACAAGGATCAATGATCAATGAAGAATGAACGTTGAAGAATGAACAAGGATCAATGATCAATGAAGATTGAATGATGAAGAATGAACAAGGATCAATGATCAATGAAGAATGAACAAGGATCAATGATAAATGAAGAATGAACGATGAAGAATGAACAAGGATTAATGGTCAATGACGAATGAACGATGAAGAATGAACAAGGATCAATGATCAATGAAGAATGAACGATGAAGAATGAACAAGGATCAATGATCAATGAAGAATGAACGATGAAGAATGAACAAGGATCAATGGTCAATGACGAATGAACGATGAAGAATGAACAAGGATCAATGATCAATGAAGAATGAACGATGAAGAATAAACAAGGATTAATGATCAATGAAGAATGAACGATGAAGAATGAACAAGGATTAATGGTCAATGACGAATGAACGATGAAGAATGAACAAGGATCAATGATTAATGAAGAATGAACGATAAAGAATGCACAAGGATCAATGATCAATGAAGAATGAACGATGAAGAATGAACAAGGATCAATGAAGAATGAACGATGAAGAATGAACAAGGATCAATGATCAATGAAGAATGAACGATGAAGAATGAACAAGGATCAATGATCAATGAAGAATGAACGATGAAGAATGAACAAGGATCAATGGTCAATGACGAATGAACGATGAAGAATGAACAAGGATCAATGATCAATGACGAATGAACGATGAAGAATGCACAAGGATCAATGATCAATGAAGAATGAACGATGAAGAATGAACAAGGATCAATGATCAATGAAGAATGAACGATGAAGAATGAACAAGGATCAATGATCAATGAAGAATGAACGATGAAGAATGAATAAGGTTCAATGATCAATGAAGAATGAACAAGGATCAATGATAAATGAAGAATGAACGATGAAGAATGAACAAGGATTAATGGTCAATGACGAATGAACGATGAAGAATGAACAAGGATCAATGATCAATGAAGAATGAACGATGAAGAATGAACAAGGATCAATGATCAATGAAGAATGAACGATGAAGAATGAACAAGGATCAATGGTCAATGACGAATGAACGATGAAGAATGAACAAGGATCAATGATCAATGAAGAATTAATGATGAAGAATGAACAAGGATTAATGATCAATGAAGAACGAACAAGGATCAATGATCAATGAAGAATGAACAAGGATCAATGATCAATGAAGAATGAACGATGAAGAATGAACAAGGATCAATGATCAATGAAGAATGAACGATGAAGAATGAACAAGGATCAATGATCAATGAAGAATGAACGATGAAGAATGAACAAGGATCAATGATCAATGAAGAATGAACGATGAAGAATGAACAAGGATCAATGATCAATGAAGAATGAACGATGAAGAATGAACAAGGATCAATGATCAATGAAGAATGAACGATGAAGAATGAACAAGGATCAATGATCAATGAAGAATGAACGATGAAGAATGAACAAGGATCAATGGTCAATGACGAATGAACGATGAAGAATGAACAAGGATCAATGATCAATGAAGAATGAACGATGAAGAATGAACAAGGATCAATGATCAATGAATAATGAACGATGAAGAATGAACAAGGATCAATGATGAATGACGAATGAACGATGAAGAATGAACAAGGATCAATGATGAATGAAGAATGAACGATGAAGAATGAACAAGGATCAATGATCAATGAAGAATGAACGATGAAGAATGAACAAGGATCAATGATCAATGAAGAATGAACGATGAAGAATGAACAACGATTAATGGTCAATGACGAATGAACGATGAAGAATGAACAAGGATCAATGATCAATGAAGAATGAACGATGAAGAATGAACAAGGATCAATGATCAATGAAGAATGAACGATGAAGAATGAACAAGGATTAATGATCAATGAAGAATGAACAAGGATCAATGATCAATGAAGAATGAACAAGGATCAATGATCAATGAAGAATGAACGATGAAGAATGAACAAGGATCATTTATCAATGAAGAATGAACGATGAAGAATGAACAAGGATCAATGATCAATGAAGAATGAACGTTGAAGAATGAACAAGGATCAATGATCAATGAAGAATGAACGATGAAGAATGAACAAGGATCAATGATCAATGAAGAATGAACGTTGAAGAATGAACAAGGATCAATGATCAATGAAGATTGAACGATGAAGAATGAACAAGGATCAATGATCAATGAAGAATGAACAAGGATCAATGATAAATGAAGAATGAACGATGAAGAATGAACAAGGATTAATGGTCAATGACGAATGAACGATGAAGAATGAACAAGGATCAATGATCAATGAAGAATGAACGATGAAGAATGAACAAGGATCAATGATCAATGAAGAATGAACGATGAAGAATGAACAAGGATTAATGGTCAATGACGAATGAACGATGAAGAATGAACAAGGATCAATGATCAATGAAGAATGAACGATGAAGAATGAACAAGGATCAATGATCAATGAAGAATGAACGATGAAGAATGAACAAGGATCAATGGTCAATGACGAATGAACGATGAAGAATGAACAAGGATCAATGATCAATGAAGAATGAACGATGAAGAATAAACAAGGATTAATGATCAATGAAGAATGAACGATGAAGAATGAACAAGGATTAATGGTCAATGACGAATGAACGATGAAGAATGAACAAGGATCAATGATTAATGAAGAATGAACGATAAAGAATGCACAAGGATCAATGATCAATGAAGAATGAACGATGAAGAATGACAAGGATGAATAGTCAATGACGAATGAACGATGAAGAATGAACAAGGATCAATGATCAATGAATAATGAACGATGAAGAATGAACAAGGATCAATGATGAATGACGAATGAACGATGAAGAATGAACAAGGATCAATGATGAATGAAGAATGAACGATGAAGAATGAACAAGGATCAATGATCAATGAAGAATGAACGATGAAGAATGAACAAGGATCAATGATCAATGAAGAATGAACGATGAAGAATGAACAACGATTAATGGTCAATGACGAATGAACGATGAAGAATGAACAAGGATCAATGATCAATGAAGAATGAACGATGAAGAATGAACAAGGATCAATGATCAATGAAGAATGAACGATGAAGAATGAACAAGGATTAAAGATCAATGAAGAATGAACAAGGATCAATGATCAATGAAGAATGAACAAGGATCAATGATCAATGAAGAATGAACGATGAAGAATGAACAAGGATCAATTATCAATGAAGAATGAACGATGAAGAATGAACAAGGATCAATGATCAATGAAGAATGAACGTTGAAGAATGAACAAGGATCAATGATCAATGAAGAATGAACGATGAAGAATGAACAAGGATCAATGATCAATGAAGAATGAACGTTGAAGAATGAACAAGGATCAATGATCAATGAAGATTGAACGATGAAGAATGAACAAGGATCAATGATCAATGAAGAATGAACAAGGATCAATGATAAATGAAGAATGAACGATGAAGAATGAACAAGGATTAATGGTCAATGACGAATGAACGATGAAGAATGAACAAGGATCAATGATCAATGAAGAATGAACGATGAAGAATGAACAAGGATCAATGATCAATGAAGAATGAACGATGAAGAATGAACAAGGATTAATGGTCAATGACGAATGAACGATGAAGAATGAACAAGGATCAATGATCAATGAAGAATGAACGATGAAGAATGAACAAGGATCAATGATCAATGAAGAATGAACGATGAAGAATGAACAAGGATCAATGGTCAATGACGAATGAACGATGAAGAATGAACAAGGATCAATGATCAATGAAGAATGAACGATGAAGAATAAACAAGGATTAATGATCAATGAAGAATGAACGATGAAGAATGAACAAGGATTAATGGTCAATGACGAATGAACGATGAAGAATGAACAAGGATCAATGATTAATGAAGAATGAACGATAAAGAATGCACAAGGATCAATGATCAATGAAGAATGAACGATGAAGAATGAACAAGGATCAATGAAGAATGAACGATGAAGAATGAACAAGGATCAATGATCAATGAAGAATGAACGATGAAGAATGAACAAGGATCAATGATCAATGAAGAATGAACGATGAAGAATGAACAAGGATCAATGGTCAATGACGAATGAACGATGAAGAATGAACAAGGATCAATGATCAATGACGAATGAACGATGAAGAATGCACAAGGATCAATGATCAATGAAGAATGAACGATGAAGAATGAACAAGGATCAATGATCAATGAAGAATGAACGATGAAGAATGAACAAGGATCAATGATCAATGAAGAATGAACGTTGAAGAATGAACAAGGATCAATGATCAATGAAGATTGAACGATGAAGAATGAACAAGGATCAATGATCAATGAAGAATGAACAAGGATCAATGATAAATGAAGAATGAACGATGAAGAATGAACAAGGATTAATGGTCAATGACGAATGAACGATGAAGAATGAACAAGGATCAATGATCAATGAAGAATGAACGATGAAGAATGAACAAGGATCAATGATCAATGAAGAATGAACGATGAAGAATGAACAAGGATTAATGGTCAATGACGAATGAACGATGAAGAATGAACAAGGATCAATGATCAATGAAGAATGAACGATGAAGAATGAACAAGGATCAATGATCAATGAAGAATGAACGATGAAGAATGAACAAGGATCAATGGTCAATGACGAATGAACGATGAAGAATGAACAAGGATCAATGATCAATGAAGAATGAACGATGAAGAATAAACAAGGATTAATGATCAATGAAGAATGAACGATGAAGAATGAACAAGGATTAATGGTCAATGACGAATGAACGATGAAGAATGAACAAGGATCAATGATTAATGAAGAATGAACGATAAAGAATGCACAAGGATCAATGATCAATGAAGAATGAACGATGAAGAATGAACAAGGATCAATGAAGAATGAACGATGAAGAATGAACAAGGATCAATGATCAATGAAGAATGAACGATGAAGAATGAACAAGGATCAATGATCAATGAAGAATGAACGATGAAGAATGAACAAGGATCAATAGTCAATGACGAATGAACGATGAAGAATGAACAAGGATCAATGATCAATGACGAATGAACGATGAAGAATGCACAAGGATCAATGATCAATGAAGAATGAACGATGAAGAATGAACAAGGATCAATGATCAATGAAGAATGAACGATGAAGAATGAACAAGGATCAATGATCAATGAAGAATGAACGATGAAGAATGAACAAGGTTCAATGATCAATGAAGAATGAACAAGGATCAATGATAAATGAAGAATGAACGATGAAGAATGAACAAGGATTAATGGTCAATGACGAATGAACGATGAAGAATGAACAAGGATCAATGATCAATGAAGAATGAACGATGAAGAATGAACAAGGATCAATGATCAATGAAGAATGAACGATGAAGAATGAACAAGGATCAATGATCAATGAAGAATGAACGTTGAAGAATGAACAAGGATCAATGATCAATGAAGATTGAACGATGAAGAATGAACAAGGATCAATGATCAATGAAGAATGAACAAGGATCAATGATAAATGAAGAATGAACGATGAAGAATGAACAAGGATTAATGGTCAATGACGAATGAACGATGAAGAATGAACAAGGATCAATGATCAATGAAGAATGAACGATGAAGAATGAACAAGGATCAATGATCAATGAAGAATGAACGATGAAGAATGAACAAGGATTAATGGTCAATGACGAATGAACGATGAAGAATAAACAAGGATCAATGATCAATGAAGAATGAACGATGAAGAATGAACAAGGATCAATGATCAATGAAGAATGAACGATGAAGAATGAACAAGGATCAATGTTCAATGACGAATGAACGATGAAGAATGAACAAGGATCAATGATCAATGAAGAATGAACGATGAAGAATAAACAAGGATTAATGATCAATGAAGAATGAACGATGAAGAATGAACAAGGATTAATGGTCAATGACGAATGAACGATGAAGAATGAACAAGGATCAATGATTAATGAAGAATGAACGATAAAGAATGCACAAGGATCAATGATCAATGAAGAATGAACGATGAAGAATGAACAAGGATCAATGAAGAATGAACGATGAAGAATGAACAAGGATCAATGATCAATGAAGAATGAACGATGAAGAATGAACAAGGATCAATGATCAATGAAGAATGAACGATGAAGAATGAACAAGGATCAATGGTCAATGACGAATGAACGATGAAGAATGAACAAGGATCAATGATCAATGACGAATGAACGATGAAGAATGCATAAGGATCAATGATCAATGAAGAATGAACGATGAAGAATGAACAAGGATCAATGATCAATGAAGAATGAACGATGAAGAATGAACAAGGATCAATGATCAATGAAGAATGAACGATGAAGAATGAACAAGGTTCAATGATCAATGAAGAATGAACAAGGATCAATGATAAATGAAGAATGAACGATGAAGAATGAACAAGGATTAATGGTCAATGACGAATGAACGATGAAGAATGAACAAGGATCAATGATCAATGAAGAATGAACGATGAAGAATGAACAAGGATCAATGATCAATGAAGAATGAACGATGAAGAATGAACAAGGATCAATGGTCAATGACGAATGAACGATGAAGAATGAACAAGGATCAATGATCAATGAAGAATTAATGATGAAGAATGAACAAGGATTAATGATCAATGAAGAATGAACAAGGATCAATGATCAATGAAGAATGAACAAGGATCAATGATCAATGAAGAATGAACGATGAAGAATGAACAAGGATCAATGATCAATGAAGAATGAACGATGAAGAATGAACAAGGATCAATGATCAATGAAGAATAAACGATGAAGAATGAACAAGGATCAATGATCAATGAAGAATGAACGATGAAGAATGAACAAGGATCAATGATCAATGAAGAATGAACGATGAAGAATGAACAAGGATCAATGATCAATGAAGAATGAACGATGAAGAATGAACAAGGATCAATGATCAATGAAGAATGAACGATGAAGAATGAACAAGGATCAATGGTCAATGACGAATGAACGATGAAGAATGAACAAGGATCAATGATCAATGAAGAATGAACGATGAAGAATGAACAAGGATCAATGATCAATGAAGAATGAACGATGAAGAATGAACAAGGATTAATGATCAATGAAGAATGAACAAGGATCAATGATCAATGAAGAATGAACAAGGATCAGTGATCAATGAAGAATGAACAAGGATCAATGATCAATGAAGAATGAACGATGAAGAATGAACAAGGATCAATGATCAATGAAGAATGAATGATCAATGAAGAATGAACAAGGATCAATGATCAATGAAGAATGAACAAGGATCAATGATCAATGAAGAATGAACGATGAAGAATGAACAAGGATCAATGATCAATGAAGAATGAACGATGAAGAATGAACAAGGATCAATGATCAATGAAGAATGAAAGATGAAGAATGAACAAGGATCAATGATCAATGAAGAATGAACGATGAAGAATGAACAAGGATCAATGATCAATGAAGAATGAACGATGAAGAATGAACAAGGATCAATGATCAATGAAGAATGAACGATGAAGAATGAACAAGGATTAATGATCAATGAAGAATGAACAATGAAGAATGATCAAGGATCAATGATCAATGAAGAATGAACGATGAAGAATGAACAAGGATCAATGGTCAATGACGAATGAACGATGAAGAATGAACAAGGATCAATGATCAATGAAGAATGAACGATGAAGAATGAACAAGGATCAATGATCAATGAAGAATGAACGTTGAAGAATGAACAAGGATCAATGATCAATGAAGATTGAACGATGAAGAATGAACAAGGATCAATGATCAATGAAGAATGAACAAGGATCAATGATAAATGAAGAATGAACGATGAAGAATGAACAAGGATTAATGGTCAATGACGAATGAACGATGAAGAATGAACAAGGATCAATGATCAATGAAGAATGAACGATGAAGAATGAACAAGGATCAATGATCAATGAAGAATGAACGATGAAGAATGAACAAGGATTAATGGTCAATGACGAATGAACGATGAAGAATGAACAAGGATCAATGATCAATGAAGAATGAACGATGAAGAATGAACAAGGATCAATGATCAATGAAGAATGAACGATGAAGAATAAACAAGGATCAATGGTCAATGACGAATGAACGATGAAGAATGAATAAGGATCAATGATCAATGAAGAATGAACGATGAAGAATAAACAAGGATTAATGATCAATGAAGAATGAACGATGAAGAATGAACAAGGATTAATGGTCAATGACGAATGAACGATGAAGAATGAACAAGGATCAATGATTAATGAAGAATGAACGATAAAGAATGCACAAGGATCAATGATCAATGAAGAATGAACGATGAAGAATGAACAAGGATCAATGAAGAATGAACGATGAAGAATGAACAAGGATCAATGATCAATGAAGAATGAACGATGAAGAATGAACAAGGATCAATGATCAATGAAGAATGAACGATGAAGAATGAACAAGGATCAATGGTCAATGACGAATGAACGATGAAGAATGAACAAGGATCAATGATCAATGACGAATGAACGATGAAGAATGCACAAGGATCAATGATCAATGAAGAATGAACGATGAAGAATGAACAAGGATCAATGATCAATGAAGAATGAACGATGAAGAATGAACAAGGATCAATGATCAATGAAGAATGAACGTTGAAGAATGAACAAGGATCAATGATCAATGAAGATTGAACGATGAAGAATGAACAAGGATCAATGATCAATGAAGAATGAACAAGGATCAATGATAAATGAAGAATGAACGATGAAGAATGAACAAGGATTAATGGTCAATGACGAATGAACGATGAAGAATGAACAAGGATCAATGATCAATGAAGAATGAACGATGAAGAATGAACAAGGATCAATGATCAATGAAGAATGAACGATGAAGAATGAACAAGGATTAATGGTCAATGACGAATGAACGATGAAGAATGAACAAGGATCAATGATCAATGAAGAATGAACGATGAAGAATGAACAAGGATCAATGATCAATGAAGAATGAACGATGAAGAATGAACAAGGATCAATGGTCAATGACGAATGAACGATGAAGAATGAACAAGGATCAATGATCAATGAAGAATGAACGATGAAGAATAAACAAGGATTAATGATCAATGAAGAATGAACGATGAAGAATGAACAAGGATTAATGGTCAATGACGAATGAACGATGAAGAATGAACAAGGATCAATGATTAATGAAGAATGAACGATAAAGAATGCACAAGGATCAATGATCAATGAAGAATGAACGATGAAGAATGAACAAGGATCAATGAAGAATGAACGATGAAGAATGAACAAGGATCAATGATCAATGAAGAATGAACGATGAAGAATGAACAAGGATCAATGATCAATGAAGAATGAACGATGAAGAATGAACAAGGATCAATAGTCAATGACGAATGAACGATGAAGAATGAACAAGGATCAATGATCAATGACGAATGAACGATGAAGAATGCACAAGGATCAATGATCAATGAAGAATGAACGATGAAGAATGAACAAGGATCAATGATCAATGAAGAATGAACGATGAAGAATGAACAAGGATCAATGATCAATGAAGAATGAACGATGAAGAATGAACAAGGTTCAATGATCAATGAAGAATGAACAAGGATCAATGATAAATGAAGAATGAACGATGAAGAATGAACAAGGATTAATGGTCAATGACGAATGAACGATGAAGAATGAACAAGGATCAATGATCAATGAAGAATGAACGATGAAGAATGAACAAGGATCAATGATCAATGAAGAATGAACGATGAAGAATGAACAAGGATCAATGATTAATGAAGAATGAACGTTGAAGAATGAACAAGGATCAATGATCAATGAACATTGAACGATGAAGAATGAACAAGGATCAATGATCAATGAAGAATGAACAAGGATCAATGATAAATGAAGAATGAACGATGAAGAATGAACAAGGATTAATGGTCAATGACGAATGAACGATGAAGAATGAACAAGGATCAATGATCAATGAAGAATGAACGATGAAGAATGAACAAGGATTAATGGTCAATGATCAATGATCAATGAAGAATGAACGATGAAGAATGAACAAGGATCAATGATCAATGAAGAATGAACGATGAAGAATGAACAAGGTTCAATGATCAATGAAGAATGAACGATGAAGAATAAACAAGGATTAATGATCAATGAAGAATGAACGATGAAGAATGAACAAGGATTAATGGTCAATGACGAATGAACGATGAAGAATGAACAAGGATCAATGATTAATGAAGAATGAACGATAAAGAATGCACAAGGATCAATGATCAATGAAGAATGAACGATGAAGAATGAACAAGGATCAATGAAGAATGAACGATGAAGAATGAACAAGGATCAATGATCAATGAAGAATGAACGATGAAGAATGAACAAGGATCAATGATCAATGAAGAATGAACGATGAAGAATGAACAAGGATCAATGGTCAATGACGAATGAACGATGAAGAATGAACAAGGATCAATGATCAATGACGAATGAACGATGAAGAATGCATAAGGATCAATGATCAATGAAGAATGAACGATGAAGAATGAACAAGGATCAATGATCAATGAAGAATGAACGATGAAGAATGAACAAGGATCAATGATCAATGAAGAATGAACGATGAAGAATGAACAAGGTTCAATGATCAATGAAGAATGAACAAGGATCAATGATAAATGAAGAATGAACGATGAAGAATGAACAAGGATTAATGGTCAATGACGAATGAACGATGAAGAATGAACAAGGATCAATGATCAATGAAGAATGAACGATGAAGAATGAACAAGGATCAATGATCAATGAAGAATGAACGATGAAGAATGAACAAGGATCAATGGTCAATGACGAATGAACGATGAAGAATGAACAAGGATCAATGATCAATGAAGAATTAATGATGAAGAATGAACAAGGATTAATGATCAATGAAGAATGAACAAGGATCAATGATCAATGAAGAATGAACAAGGATCAATGATCAATGAAGAATGAACGATGAAGAATGAACAAGGATCAATGATCAATGAAGAATGAACGATGAAGAATGAACAAGGATCAATGATCAATGAAGAATAAACGATGAAGAATGAACAAGGATCAATGATCAATGAAGAATGAACGATGAAGAATGAACAAGGATCAATGATCAATGAAGAATGAACGATGAAGAATGAACAAGGATCAATGATCAATGAAGAATGAACGATGAAGAATGAACAAGGATCAATGATCAATGAAGAATGAACGATGAAGAATGAACAAGGATCAATGGTCAATGACGAATGAACGATGAAGAATGAACAAGGATCAATGATCAATGAAGAATGAACGATGAAGAATGAACAAGGATCAATGATCAATGAAGAATGAACGATGAAGAATGAACAAGGATTAATGATCAATGAAGAATGAACAAGGATCAATGATCAATGAAGAATGAACAAGGATCAGTGATCAATGAAGAATGAACAAGGATCAATGATCAATGAAGAATGAACGATGAAGAATGAACAAGGATCAATGATCAATGAAGAATGAATGATCAATGAAGAATGAACAAGGATCAATGATCAATGAAGAATGAACAAGGATCAATGATCAATGAAGAATGAACGATGAAGAATGAACAAGGATCAATGATCAATGAAGAATGAACGATGAAGAATGAACAAGGATCAATGATCAATGAAGAATGAAAGATGAAGAATGAACAAGGATCAATGATCAATGAAGAATGAACGATGAAGAATGAACAAGGATCAATGATCAATGAAGAATGAACGATGAAGAATGAACAAGGATCAATGATCAATGAAGAATGAACGATGAAGAATGAACAAGGATTAATGATCAATGAAGAATGAACAATGAAGAATGATCAAGGATCAATGATCAATGAAGAATGAACGATGAAGAATGAACAAGGATCAATGGTCAATGACGAATGAACGATGAAGAATGAACAAGGATCAATGATCAATGAAGAATGAACGATGAAGAATGAACAAGGATCAATGATCAATGAAGAATGAACGTTGAAGAATGAACAAGGATCAATGATCAATGAAGATTGAACGATGAAGAATGAACAAGGATCAATGATCAATGAAGAATGAACAAGGATCAATGATAAATGAAGAATGAACGATGAAGAATGAACAAGGATTAATGGTCAATGACGAATGAACGATGAAGAATGAACAAGGATCAATGATCAATGAAGAATGAACGATGAAGAATGAACAAGGATCAATGATCAATGAAGAATGAACGATGAAGAATGAACAAGGATTAATGGTCAATGACGAATGAACGATGAAGAATGAACAAGGATCAATGATCAATGAAGAATGAACGATGAAGAATGAACAAGGATCAATGATCAATGAAGAATGAACGATGAAGAATGAACAAGGATCAATGGTCAATGACGAATGAACGATGAAGAATGAACAAGGATCAATGATCAATGAAGAATGAACGATGAAGAATAAACAAGGATTAATGATCAATGAAGAATGAACGATGAAGAATGAACAAGGATTAATGGTCAATGACGAATGAACGATGAAGAATGAACAAGGATCAATGATTAATGAAGAATGAACGATAAAGAATGCACAAGGATCAATGATCAATGAAGAATGAACGATGAAGAATGAACAAGGATCAATGAAGAATGAACGATGAAGAATGAACAAGGATCAATGATCAATGAAGAATGAACGATGAAGAATGAACAAGGATCAATGATCAATGAAGAATGAACGATGAAGAATGAACAAGGATCAATGGTCAATGACGAATGAACGATGAAGAATGAACAAGGATCAATGATCAATGACGAATGAACGATGAAGAATGCACAAGGATCAATGATCAATGAAGAATGAACGATGAAGAATGAACAAGGATCAATGATCAATGAAGAATGAACGATGAAGAATGAACAAGGATCAATGATCAATGAAGAATGAACGTTGAAGAATGAACAAGGATCAATGATCAATGAAGATTGAACGATGAAGAATGAACAAGGATCAATGATCAATGAAGAATGAACAAGGATCAATGATAAATGAAGAATGAACGATGAAGAATGAACAAGGATTAATGGTCAATGACGAATGAACGATGAAGAATGAACAAGGATCAATGATCAATGAAGAATGAACGATGAAGAATGAACAAGGATCAATGATCAATGAAGAATGAACGATGAAGAATGAACAAGGATTAATGGTCAATGACGAATGAACGATGAAGAATGAACAAGGATCAATGATCAATGAAGAATGAACGATGAAGAATGAACAAGGATCAATGATCAATGAAGAATGAACGATGAAGAATGAACAAGGATCAATGGTCAATGACGAATGAACGATGAAGAATGAACAAGGATCAATGATCAATGAAGAATGAACGATGAAGAATAAACAAGGATTAATGATCAATGAAGAATGAACGATGAAGAATGAACAAGGATTAATGGTCAATGACGAATGAACGATGAAGAATGAACAAGGATCAATGATTAATGAAGAATGAACGATAAAGAATGCACAAGGATCAATGATCAATGAAGAATGAACGATGAAGAACGAACAAGGATCAATGAAGAATGAACGATGAAGAATGAACAAGGATCAATGATCAATGAAGAATGAACGATGAAGAATGAACAAGGATCAATGATCAATGAAGAATGAACGATGAAGAATGAACAAGGATCAATAGTCAATGACGAATGAACGATGAAGAATGAACAAGGATCAATGATCAATGACGAATGAACGATGAAGAATGCACAAGGATCAATGATCAATGAAGAATGAACGATGAAGAATGAACAAGGATCAATGATCAATGAAGAATGAACGATGAAGAATGAACAAGGATCAATGATCAATGAAGAATGAACGATGAAGAATGAACAAGGTTCAATGATCAATGAAGAATGAACAAGGATCAATGATAAATGAAGAATGAACGATGAAGAATGAACAAGGATTAATGGTCAATGACGAATGAACGATGAAGAATGAACAAGGATCAATGATCAATGAAGAATGAACGATGAAGAATGAACAAGGATCAATGATCAATGAAGAATGAACGATGAAGAATGAACAAGGATCAATGATCAATGAAGAATGAACGTTGAAGAATGAACAAGGATCAATGATCAATGAAGATTGAACGATGAAGAATGAACAAGGATCAATGATCAATGAAGAATGAACAAGGATCAATGATAAATGAAGAATGAACGATGAAGAATGAACAAGGATTAATGGTCAATGACGAATGAACGATGAAGAATGAACAAGGATCAATGATCAATGAAGAATGAACGATGAAGAATGAACAAGGATCAATGATCAATGAAGAATGAACGATGAAGAATGAACAAGGATTAATGGTCAATGACGAATGAACGATGAAGAATAAACAAGGATCAATGATCAATGAAGAATGAACGATGAAGAATGAACAAGGATCAATGATCAATGAAGAATGAACGATGAAGAATGAACAAGGATCAATGTTCAATGACGAATGAACGATGAAGAATGAACAAGGATCAATGATCAATGAAGAATGAACGATGAAGAATAAACAAGGATTAATGATCAATGAAGAATGAACGATGAAGAATGAACAAGGATTAATGGTCAATGACGAATGAACGATGAAGAATGAACAAGGATCAATGATTAATGAAGAATGAACGATAAAGAATGCACAAGGATCAATGATCAATGAAGAATGAACGATGAAGAATGAACAAGGATCAATGAAGAATGAACGATGAAGAATGAACAAGGATCAATGATCAATGAAGAATGAACGATGAAGAATGAACAAGGATCAATGATCAATGAAGAATGAACGATGAAGAATGAACAAGGATCAATGGTCAATGACGAATGAACGATGAAGAATGAACAAGGATCAATGATCAATGACGAATGAACGATGAAGAATGCATAAGGATCAATGATCAATGAAGAATGAACGATGAAGAATGAACAAGGATCAATGATCAATGAAGAATGAACGATGAAGAATGAACAAGGATCAATGATCAATGAAGAATGAACGATGAAGAATGAACAAGGTTCAATGATCAATGAAGAATGAACAAGGATCAATGATAAATGAAGAATGAACGATGAAGAATGAACAAGGATTAATGGTCAATGACGAATGAACGATGAAGAATGAACAAGGATCAATGATCAATGAAGAATGAACGATGAAGAATGAACAAGGATCAATGATCAATGAAGAATGAACGATGAAGAATGAACAAGGATCAATGGTCAATGACGAATGAACGATGAAGAATGAACAAGGATCATGATCAATGAAGAATTAATGATGAAGAATGAACAAGGATTAATGATCAATGAAGAATGAACAAGGATCAATGATCAATGAAGAATGAACAAGGATCAATGATCAATGAAGAATGAACGATGAAGAATGAACAAGGATCAATGATCAATGAAGAATGAACGATGAAGAATGAACAAGGATCAATGATCAATGAAGAATAAACGATGAAGAATGAACAAGGATCAATGATCAATGAAGAATGAACGATGAAGAATGAACAAGGATCAATGATCAATGAAGAATGAACGATGAAGAATGAACAAGGATCAATGATCAATGAAGAATGAACGATGAAGAATGAACAAGGATCAATGATCAATGAAGAATGAACGATGAAGAATGAACAAGGATCAATGGTCAATGACGAATGAACGATGAAGAATGAACAAGGATCAATGATCAATGAAGAATGAACGATGAAGAATGAACAAGGATCAATGATCAATGAAGAATGAACGATGAAGAATGAACAAGGATTAATGATCAATGAAGAATGAACAAGGATCAATGATCAATGAAGAATGAACAAGGATCAGTGATCAATGAAGAATGAACAAGGATCAATGATCAATGAAGAATGAACGATGAAGAATGAACAAGGATCAATGATCAATGAAGAATGAATGATCAATGAAGAATGAACAAGGATCAATGATCAATGAAGAATGAACAAGGATCAATGATCAATGAAGAATGAACGATGAAGAATGAACAAGGATCAATGATCAATGAAGAATGAACGATGAAGAATGAACAAGGATCAATGATCAATGAAGAATGAAAGATGAAGAATGAACAAGGATCAATGATCAATGAAGAATGAACGATGAAGAATGAACAAGGATCAATGATCAATGAAGAATGAACGATGAAGAATGAACAAGGATCAATGATCAATGAAGAATGAACGATGAAGAATGAACAAGGATTAATGATCAATGAAGAATGAACAATGAAGAATGATCAAGGATCAATGATCAATGAAGAATGAACGATGAAGAATGAACAAGGATCAATGGTCAATGACGAATGAACGATGAAGAATGAACAAGGATCAATGATCAATGAAGAATGAACGATGAAGAATGATCAAGGATCAATGATCAATGAAGAATGAACGATGAAGAATGATCAAGGATCAATGATCAATGAAGAATGAACGATGAAGAATGAACAAGGATCAATGGTCAATGACGAATGAACGATGAAGAATGAACAAGGATCAATGATCAATGAAGAATGAATGATCAATGAAGAATGAACAAGGATCAATGATCAATGAAGAATGAACAAGGATCAATGATCAATGAAGAATGAACGATGAAGAATGAACAAGGATCAATGATCAATGAAGAATGAACGATGAAGAATGAACAAGGATCAATGATCAATGAAGAATGAAAGATGAAGAATGAACAAGGATCAATGATCAATGAAGAATGAACGATGAAGAATGAACAAGGATCAATGATCAATGAAGAATGAACGATGAAGAATGAACAAGGATCAATGATCAATGAAGAATGAACGATGAAGAATGAACAAGGATTAATGATCAATGAAGAATGAACAAGGATCAATGATCAATGAAGAATGAACAAGGATCAATGATCAATGAAGAATGAACAAGGATCAATGATCAATGAAGAATGAACGATGAAGAATGAACAAGGATCAATGATCAATGAAGAATGAATGATCAATGAAGAATGAACAAGGATCAATGATCAATGAAGAATGAACAAGGATCAATGATCAATGAAGAATGAACGATGAAGAATGAACAAGGATCAATGATCAATTAAGAATGAACGATGAAGAATGAACAAGGATCAATGATCAATGAAGAATGAACGATGAAGAATGAACAAGGATCAATGATCAATGAAGAATGAACGATGAAGAATGAACAAGGATCAATGATCAATGAAGAATGAATGTTGAAGAATGAACAAGGATCAATGATCAATGAAGAATGAACGATGAAGAATGAACAAGGATCAATGATCAATGAAGAATGAACAAGGATCAATGATAAATGAAGAATGAACGATGAAGAATGAACAAGGATTAATGGTCAATGACGAATGAACGATGAAGAATGAACAAGGATCAATGATCAATGAAGAATGAACGATGAAGAATGAACAAGGATCAATGATCAATGAAGAATGAACGATGAAGAATGAACAAGGATCAATGATCAATGAAGAATGAACGATGAAGAATGAACAAGGATCAATGATCAATGAAGAATGAACGATGAAGAATGAACAAGGATCAATGATCAATGAAGAATGAACGATGAAGAATGAACAAGGATCAATGATCAATGAAGAATGAACGTTGAAGAATGAACAAGGATCAATGATCAATGAAGAATGAACGATGAAGAATGAACAAGGATCAATGATCAATGAAGAATGAACAAGGATCAATGATAAATGAAGAATGAACGATGAAGAATGAACAAGGATCAATGATCAATGAAGAATGAACGATGAAGAATGAACAAGGATCAATGATCAATGAAGAATGAACAAGGATCAATGATAAATGAAGAATGAACGATGAAGAATGAACAAGGATCAATGATCAATGAAGAATGAACGATGAAGAATGAACAAGGATCAATGGTCAATGACGAATGAACGATGAAGAATGAACAAGGATCAATGATCAATGAAGAATGAATGATCAATGAAGAATGAACAAGGATCAATGATCAATGAAGAATGCACAAGGATCAATGATCAATGAAGAATGAACGATGAAGAATGAACAAGGATCAATGATCAATGAAGAATGAACGATGAAGAATGAACAAGGATCAATGATCAATGAAGAATGAAAGATGAAGAATGAACAAGGATCAATGATTAATGAAGAATGAACGATGAAGAATGAACAAGGATCAATGATCAATGAAGAATGAACGATGAAGAATGAACAAGGATCAATGATCAATGAAGAATGAACGATGAAGAATGAACAAGGATTAATGATCAATGAAGAATGAACAAGGATCAATGATCAATGAAGAATGAACAAGGATCAATGATCAATGAAGAATGAACAAGGATCAATGATCAATGAAGAATGAACGATGAAGAATGAACAAGGATCAATGATCAATGAAGAATGAATGATCAATGAAGAATGAACAAGGATCAATGATCAATGAAGAATGAACAAGGATCAATGATCAATGAAGAATGAACGATGAAGAATGAACAAGGATCAATGATCAATTAAGAATGAACGATGAAGAATGAACAAGGATCAATGATCAATGAAGAATGAACGATGAAGAATGAACAAGGATCAATGATCAATGAAGAATGAACGATGAAGAATGAACAAGGATCAATGATCAATGAAGAATGAACGTTGAAGAATGAACAAGGATCAATGATCAATGAAGAATGAACGATGAAGAATGAACAAGGATCAATGATCAATGAAGAATGAACAAGGATCAATGATAAATGAAGAATGAACGATGAAGAATGAACAAGGATTAATGGTCAATGACGAATGAACGATGAAGAATGAACAAGGATCAATGATCAATGAAGAATGAACGATGAAGAATGAACAAGGATCAATGATCAATGAAGAATGAACGATGAAGAATGAACAAGGATCAATGATCAATGAAGAATGAACGATGAAGAATGAACAAGGATCAATGATCAATGAAGAATGAACGATGAAGAATGAACAAGGATCAATGATCAATGAAGAATGAACGATGAAGAATGAACCAGGATCAATGATCAATGAAGAATGAACGTTGAAGAATGAACAAGGATCAATGATCAATGAAGAATGAACGATGAAGAATGAACAAGGATCAATGATCAATGAAGAATGAACAAGGATCAATGATAAATGAAGAATGAACGATGAAGAATGAACAAGGATCAATGATCAATGAAGAATGAACGATGAAGAATGAACAAGGATCAATGATCAATGAAGAATGAACGATGAAGAATGAACAAGGATTAATGATCAATGAAGAATGAACAAGGATCAATGATCAATGAAGAATGAACAAGGATCAATGATCAATGAAGAATGAACAAGGATCAATGATCAATGAAGAATGAACGATGAAGAATGAACAAGGATCAATGATCAATGAAGAATGAATGATCAATGAAGAATGAACAAGGATCAATGATCAATGAAGAATGAACAAGGATCAATGATCAATGAAGAATGAACGATGAAGAATGAACAAGGATCAATGATCAATTAAGAATGAACGATGAAGAATGAACAAGGATCAATGATCAATGAAGAATGAACGATGAAGAATGAACAAGGATCAATGATCAATGAAGAATGAACGATGAAGAATGAACAAGGATCAATGATCAATGAAGAATGAACGTTGAAGAATGAACAAGGATCAATGATCAATGAAGAATGAACGATGAAGAATGAACAAGGATCAATAGTCAATGACGAATGAACGATGAAGAATGAACAAGGATCAATGATCAATGACGAATGAACGATGAAGAATGCACAAGGATCAATGATCAATGAAGAATGAACGATGAAGAATGAACAAGGATCAATGATCAATGAAGAATGAACGATGAAGAATGAACAAGGATCAATGATCAATGAAGAATGAACGATGAAGAATGAACAAGGTTCAATGATCAATGAAGAATGAACAAGGATCAATGATAAATGAAGAATGAACGATGAAGAATGAACAAGGATTAATGGTCAATGACGAATGAACGATGAAGAATGAACAAGGATCAATGATCAATGAAGAATGAACGATGAAGAATGAACAAGGATCAATGATCAATGAAGAATGAACGATGAAGAATGAACAAGGATCAATGATTAATGAAGAATGAACGTTGAAGAATGAACAAGGATCAATGATCAATGAACATTGAACGATGAAGAATGAACAAGGATCAATGATCAATGAAGAATGAACAAGGATCAATGATAAATGAAGAATGAACGATGAAGAATGAACAAGGATTAATGGTCAATGACGAATGAACGATGAAGAATGAACAAGGATCAATGATCAATGAAGAATGAACGATGAAGAATGAACAAGGATTAATGGTCAATGATCAATGATCAATGAAGAATGAACGATGAAGAATGAACAAGGATCAATGATCAATGAAGAATGAACGATGAAGAATGAACAAGGTTCAATGATCAATGAAGAATGAACGATGAAGAATAAACAAGGATTAATGATCAATGAAGAATGAACGATGAAGAATGAACAAGGATTAATGGTCAATGACGAATGAACGATGAAGAATGAACAAGGATCAATGATTAATGAAGAATGAACGATAAAGAATGCACAAGGATCAATGATCAATGAAGAATGAACGATGAAGAATGAACAAGGATCAATGAAGAATGAACGATGAAGAATGAACAAGGATCAATGATCAATGAAGAATGAACGATGAAGAATGAACAAGGATCAATGATCAATGAAGAATGAACGATGAAGAATGAACAAGGATCAATGGTCAATGACGAATGAACGATGAAGAATGAACAAGGATCAATGATCAATGACGAATGAACGATGAAGAATGCATAAGGATCAATGATCAATGAAGAATGAACGATGAAGAATGAACAAGGATCAATGATCAATGAAGAATGAACGATGAAGAATGAACAAGGATCAATGATCAATGAAGAATGAACGATGAAGAATGAACAAGGTTCAATGATCAATGAAGAATGAACAAGGATCAATGATAAATGAAGAATGAACGATGAAGAATGAACAAGGATTAATGGTCAATGACGAATGAACGATGAAGAATGAACAAGGATCAATGATCAATGAAGAATGAACGATGAAGAATGAACAAGGATCAATGATCAATGAAGAATGAACGATGAAGAATGAACAAGGATCAATGGTCAATGACGAATGAACGATGAAGAATGAACAAGGATCAATGATCAATGAAGAATTAATGATGAAGAATGAACAAGGATTAATGATCAATGAAGAATGAACAAGGATCAATGATCAATGAAGAATGAACAAGGATCAATGATCAATGAAGAATGAACGATGAAGAATGAACAAGGATCAATGATCAATGAAGAATGAACGATGAAGAATGAACAAGGATCAATGATCAATGAAGAATAAACGATGAAGAATGAACAAGGATCAATGATCAATGAAGAATGAACGATGAAGAATGAACAAGGATCAATGATCAATGAAGAATGAACGATGAAGAATGAACAAGGATCAATGATCAATGAAGAATGAACGATGAAGAATGAACAAGGATCAATGATCAATGAAGAATGAACGATGAAGAATGAACAAGGATCAATGGTCAATGACGAATGAACGATGAAGAATGAACAAGGATCAATGATCAATGAAGAATGAACGATGAAGAATGAACAAGGATCAATGATCAATGAAGAATGAACGATGAAGAATGAACAAGGATTAATGATCAATGAAGAATGAACAAGGATCAATGATCAATGAAGAATGAACAAGGATCAGTGATCAATGAAGAATGAACAAGGATCAATGATCAATGAAGAATGAACGATGAAGAATGAACAAGGATCAATGATCAATGAAGAATGAATGATCAATGAAGAATGAACAAGGATCAATGATCAATGAAGAATGAACAAGGATCAATGATCAATGAAGAATGAACGATGAAGAATGAACAAGGATCAATGATCAATGAAGAATGAACGATGAAGAATGAACAAGGATCAATGATCAATGAAGAATGAAAGATGAAGAATGAACAAGGATCAATGATCAATGAAGAATGAACGATGAAGAATGAACAAGGATCAATGATCAATGAAGAATGAACGATGAAGAATGAACAAGGATCAATGATCAATGAAGAATGAACGATGAAGAATGAACAAGGATTAATGATCAATGAAGAATGAACAATGAAGAATGATCAAGGATCAATGATCAATGAAGAATGAACGATGAAGAATGAACAAGGATCAATGGTCAATGACGAATGAACGATGAAGAATGAACAAGGATCAATGATCAATGAAGAATGAACGATGAAGAATGAACAAGGATCAATGATCAATGAAGAATGAACGTTGAAGAATGAACAAGGATCAATGATCAATGAAGATTGAACGATGAAGAATGAACAAGGATCAATGATCAATGAAGAATGAACAAGGATCAATGATAAATGAAGAATGAACGATGAAGAATGAACAAGGATTAATGGTCAATGACGAATGAACGATGAAGAATGAACAAGGATCAATGATCAATGAAGAATGAACGATGAAGAATGAACAAGGATCAATGATCAATGAAGAATGAACGATGAAGAATGAACAAGGATTAATGGTCAATGACGAATGAACGATGAAGAATGAACAAGGATCAATGATCAATGAAGAATGAACGATGAAGAATGAACAAGGATCAATGATCAATGAAGAATGAACGATGAAGAATGAACAAGGATCAATGGTCAATGACGAATGAACGATGAAGAATGAACAAGGATCAATGATCAATGAAGAATGAACGATGAAGAATAAACAAGGATTAATGATCAATGAAGAATGAACGATGAAGAATGAACAAGGATTAATGGTCAATGACGAATGAACGATGAAGAATGAACAAGGATCAATGATTAATGAAGAATGAACGATAAAGAATGCACAAGGATCAATGATCAATGAAGAATGAACGATGAAGAATGAACAAGGATCAATGAAGAATGAACGATGAAGAATGAACAAGGATCAATGATCAATGAAGAATGAACGATGAAGAATGAACAAGGATCAATGATCAATGAAGAATGAACGATGAAGAATGAACAAGGATCAATGGTCAATGACGAATGAACGATGAAGAATGAACAAGGATCAATGATCAATGACGAATGAACGATGAAGAATGCACAAGGATCAATGATCAATGAAGAATGAACGATGAAGAATGAACAAGGATCAATGATCAATGAAGAATGAACGATGAAGAATGAACAAGGATCAATGATCAATGAAGAATGAACGTTGAAGAATGAACAAGGATCAATGATCAATGAAGATTGAACGATGAAGAATGAACAAGGATCAATGATCAATGAAGAATGAACAAGGATCAATGATAAATGAAGAATGAACGATGAAGAATGAACAAGGATTAATGGTCAATGACGAATGAACGATGAAGAATGAACAAGGATCAATGATCAATGAAGAATGAACGATGAAGAATGAACAAGGATCAATGATCAATGAAGAATGAACGATGAAGAATGAACAAGGATTAATGGTCAATGACGAATGAACGATGAAGAATGAACAAGGATCAATGATCAATGAAGAATGAACGATGAAGAATGAACAAGGATCAATGATCAATGAAGAATGAACGATGAAGAATGAACAAGGATCAATGGTCAATGACGAATGAACGATGAAGAATGAACAAGGATCAATGATCAATGAAGAATGAACGATGAAGAATAAACAAGGATTAATGATCAATGAAGAATGAACGATGAAGAATGAACAAGGATTAATGGTCAATGACGAATGAACGATGAAGAATGAACAAGGATCAATGATTAATGAAGAATGAACGATAAAGAATGCACAAGGATCAATGATCAATGAAGAATGAACGATGAAGAACGAACAAGGATCAATGAAGAATGAACGATGAAGAATGAACAAGGATCAATGATCAATGAAGAATGAACGATGAAGAATGAACAAGGATCAATGATCAATGAAGAATGAACGATGAAGAATGAACAAGGATCAATAGTCAATGACGAATGAACGATGAAGAATGAACAAGGATCAATGATCAATGACGAATGAACGATGAAGAATGCACAAGGATCAATGATCAATGAAGAATGAACGATGAAGAATGAACAAGGATCAATGATCAATGAAGAATGAACGATGAAGAATGAACAAGGATCAATGATCAATGAAGAATGAACGATGAAGAATGAACAAGGTTCAATGATCAATGAAGAATGAACAAGGATCAATGATAAATGAAGAATGAACGATGAAGAATGAACAAGGATTAATGGTCAATGACGAATGAACGATGAAGAATGAACAAGGATCAATGATCAATGAAGAATGAACGATGAAGAATGAACAAGGATCAATGATCAATGAAGAATGAACGATGAAGAATGAACAAGGATCAATGATCAATGAAGAATGAACGTTGAAGAATGAACAAGGATCAATGATCAATGAAGATTGAACGATGAAGAATGAACAAGGATCAATGATCAATGAAGAATGAACAAGGATCAATGATAAATGAAGAATGAACGATGAAGAATGAACAAGGATTAATGGTCAATGACGAATGAACGATGAAGAATGAACAAGGATCAATGATCAATGAAGAATGAACGATGAAGAATGAACAAGGATCAATGATCAATGAAGAATGAACGATGAAGAATGAACAAGGATTAATGGTCAATGACGAATGAACGATGAAGAATAAACAAGGATCAATGATCAATGAAGAATGAACGATGAAGAATGAACAAGGATCAATGATCAATGAAGAATGAACGATGAAGAATGAACAAGGATCAATGTTCAATGACGAATGAACGATGAAGAATGAACAAGGATCAATGATCAATGAAGAATGAACGATGAAGAATAAACAAGGATTAATGATCAATGAAGAATGAACGATGAAGAATGAACAAGGATTAATGGTCAATGACGAATGAACGATGAAGAATGAACAAGGATCAATGATTAATGAAGAATGAACGATAAAGAATGCACAAGGATCAATGATCAATGAAGAATGAACGATGAAGAATGAACAAGGATCAATGAAGAATGAACGATGAAGAATGAACAAGGATCAATGATCAATGAAGAATGAACGATGAAGAATGAACAAGGATCAATTATCAATGAAGAATGAACGATGAAGAATGAACAAGGATCAATGGTCAATGACGAATGAACGATGAAGAATGAACAAGGATCAATGATCAATGACGAATGAACGATGAAGAATGCATAAGGATCAATGATCAATGAAGAATGAACGATGAAGAATGAACAAGGATCAATGATCAATGAAGAATGAACGATGAAGAATGAACAAGGATCAATGATCAATGAAGAATGAACGATGAAGAATGAACAAGGTTCAATGATCAATGAAGAATGAACAAGGATCAATGATAAATGAAGAATGAACGATGAAGAATGAACAAGGATTAATGGTCAATGACGAATGAACGATGAAGAATGAACAAGGATCAATGATCAATGAAGAATGAACGATGAAGAATGAACAAGGATCAATGATCAATGAAGAATGAACGATGAAGAATGAACAAGGATCAATGGTCAATGACGAATGAACGATGAAGAATGAACAAGGATCATGATCAATGAAGAATTAATGATGAAGAATGAACAAGGATTAATGATCAATGAAGAATGAACAAGGATCAATGATCAATGAAGAATGAACAAGGATCAATGATCAATGAAGAATGAACGATGAAGAATGAACAAGGATCAATGATCAATGAAGAATGAACGATGAAGAATGAACAAGGATCAATGATCAATGAAGAATAAACGATGAAGAATGAACAAGGATCAATGATCAATGAAGAATGAACGATGAAGAATGAACAAGGATCAATGATCAATGAAGAATGAACGATGAAGAATGAACAAGGATCAATGATCAATGAAGAATGAACGATGAAGAATGAACAAGGATCAATGATCAATGAAGAATGAACGATGAAGAATGAACAAGGATCAATGGTCAATGACGAATGAACGATGAAGAATGAACAAGGATCAATGATCAATGAAGAATGAACGATGAAGAATGAACAAGGATCAATGATCAATGAAGAATGAACGATGAAGAATGAACAAGGATTAATGATCAATGAAGAATGAACAAGGATCAATGATCAATGAAGAATGAACAAGGATCAGTGATCAATGAAGAATGAACAAGGATCAATGATCAATGAAGAATGAACGATGAAGAATGAACAAGGATCAATGATCAATGAAGAATGAATGATCAATGAAGAATGAACAAGGATCAATGATCAATGAAGAATGAACAAGGATCAATGATCAATGAAGAATGAACGATGAAGAATGAACAAGGATCAATGATCAATGAAGAATGAACGATGAAGAATGAACAAGGATCAATGATCAATGAAGAATGAAAGATGAAGAATGAACAAGGATCAATGATCAATGAAGAATGAACGATGAAGAATGAACAAGGATCAATGATCAATGAAGAATGAACGATGAAGAATGAACAAGGATCAATGATCAATGAAGAATGAACGATGAAGAATGAACAAGGATTAATGATCAATGAAGAATGAACAATGAAGAATGATCAAGGATCAATGATCAATGAAGAATGAACGATGAAGAATGAACAAGGATCAATGGTCAATGACGAATGAACGATGAAGAATGAACAAGGATCAATGATCAATGAAGAATGAACGATGAAGAATGATCAAGGATCAATGATCAATGAAGAATGAACGATGAAGAATGATCAAGGATCAATGATCAATGAAGAATGAACGATGAAGAATGAACAAGGATCAATGGTCAATGACGAATGAACGATGAAGAATGAACAAGGATCAATGATCAATGAAGAATGAATGATCAATGAAGAATGAACAAGGATCAATGATCAATGAAGAATGAACAAGGATCAATGATCAATGAAGAATGAACGATGAAGAATGAACAAGGATCAATGATCAATGAAGAATGAACGATGAAGAATGAACAAGGATCAATGATCAATGAAGAATGAAAGATGAAGAATGAACAAGGATCAATGATCAATGAAGAATGAACGATGAAGAATGAACAAGGATCAATGATCAATGAAGAATGAACGATGAAGAATGAACAAGGATCAATGATCAATGAAGAATGAACGATGAAGAATGAACAAGGATTAATGATCAATGAAGAATGAACAAGGATCAATGATCAATGAAGAATGAACAAGGATCAATGATCAATGAAGAATGAACAAGGATCAATGATCAATGAAGAATGAACGATGAAGAATGAACAAGGATCAATGATCAATGAAGAATGAATGATCAATGAAGAATGAACAAGGATCAATGATCAATGAAGAATGAACAAGGATCAATGATCAATGAAGAATGAACGATGAAGAATGAACAAGGATCAATGATCAATTAAGAATGAACGATGAAGAATGAACAAGGATCAATGATCAATGAAGAATGAACGATGAAGAATGAACAAGGATCAATGATCAATGAAGAATGAACGATGAAGAATGAACAAGGATCAATGATCAATGAAGAATGAATGTTGAAGAATGAACAAGGATCAATGATCAATGAAGAATGAACGATGAAGAATGAACAAGGATCAATGATCAATGAAGAATGAACAAGGATCAATGATAAATGAAGAATGAACGATGAAGAATGAACAAGGATTAATGGTCAATGACGAATGAACGATGAAGAATGAACAAGGATCAATGATCAATGAAGAATGAACGATGAAGAATGAACAAGGATCAATGATCAATGAAGAATGAACGATGAAGAATGAACAAGGATCAATGATCAATGAAGAATGAACGATGAAGAATGAACAAGGATCAATGATCAATGAAGAATGAACGATGAAGAATGAACAAGGATCAATGATCAATGAAGAATGAACGATGAAGAATGAACAAGGATCAATGATCAATGAAGAATGAACGTTGAAGAATGAACAAGGATCAATGATCAATGAAGAATGAACGATGAAGAATGAACAAGGATCAATGATCAATGAAGAATGAACAAGGATCAATGATAAATGAAGAATGAACGATGAAGAATGAACAAGGATCAATGATCAATGAAGAATGAACGATGAAGAATGAACAAGGATCAATGATCAATGAAGAATGAACAAGGATCAATGATAAATGAAGAATGAACGATGAAGAATGAACAAGGATCAATGATCAATGAAGAATGAACGATGAAGAATGAACAAGGATCAATGGTCAATGACGAATGAACGATGAAGAATGAACAAGGATCAATGATCAATGAAGAATGAATGATCAATGAAGAATGAACAAGGATCAATGATCAATGAAGAATGCACAAGGATCAATGATCAATGAAGAATGAACGATGAAGAATGAACAAGGATCAATGATCAATGAAGAATGAACGATGAAGAATGAACAAGGATCAATGATCAATGAAGAATGAAAGATGAAGAATGAACAAGGATCAATGATTAATGAAGAATGAACGATGAAGAATGAACAAGGATCAATGATCAATGAAGAATGAACGATGAAGAATGAACAAGGATCAATGATCAATGAAGAATGAACGATGAAGAATGAACAAGGATTAATGATCAATGAAGAATGAACAAGGATCAATGATCAATGAAGAATGAACAAGGATCAATGATCAATGAAGAATGAACAAGGATCAATGATCAATGAAGAATGAACGATGAAGAATGAACAAGGATCAATGATCAATGAAGAATGAATGATCAATGAAGAATGAACAAGGATCAATGATCAATGAAGAATGAACGATGAAGAATGAACAAGGATCAATGATCAATTAAGAATGAACGATGAAGAATGAACAAGGATCAATGATCAATGAAGAATGAACGATGAAGAATGAACAAGGATCAATGATCAATGAAGAATGAACGATGAAGAATGAACAAGGATCAATGATCAATGAAGAATGAACGTTGAAGAATGAACAAGGATCAATGATCAATGAAGAATGAACGATGAAGAATGAACAAGGATCAATGATCAATGAAGAATGAACAAGGATCAATGATAAATGAAGAATGAACGATGAAGAATGAACAAGGATTAATGGTCAATGACGAATGAACGATGAAGAATGAACAAGGATCAATGATCAATGAAGAATGAACGATGAAGAATGAACAAGGATCAATGATCAATGAAGAATGAACGATGAAGAATGAACAAGGATCAATGATCAATGAAGAATGAACGATGAAGAATGAACAAGGATCAATGATCAATGAAGAATGAACGATGAAGAATGAACAAGGATCAATGATCAATGAAGAATGAACGATGAAGAATGAACCAGGATCAATGATCAATGAAGAATGAACGTTGAAGAATGAACAAGGATCAATGATCAATGAAGAATGAACGATGAAGAATGAACAAGGATCAATGATCAATGAAGAATGAACAAGGATCAATGATAAATGAAGAATGAACGATGAAGAATGAACAAGGATCAATGATCAATGAAGAATGAACGATGAAGAATGAACAAGGATCAATGATCAATGAAGAATGAACGATGAAGAATGAACAAGGATTAATGATCAATGAAGAATGAACAAGGATCAATGATCAATGAAGAATGAACAAGGATCAATGATCAATGAAGAATGAACAAGGATCAATGATCAATGAAGAATGAACGATGAAGAATGAACAAGGATCAATGATCAATGAAGAATGAATGATCAATGAAGAATGAACAAGGATCAATGATCAATGAAGAATGAACAAGGATCAATGATCAATGAAGAATGAACGATGAAGAATGAACAAGGATCAATGATCAATTAAGAATGAACGATGAAGAATGAACAAGGATCAATGATCAATGAAGAATGAACGATGAAGAATGAACAAGGATCAATGATCAATGAAGAATGAACGATGAAGAATGAACAAGGATCAATGATCAATGAAGAATGAACGTTGAAGAATGAACAAGGATCAATGATCAATGAAGAATGAACGATGAAGAATGAACAAGGATCAATGATCAATGAAGAATGAACAAGGATCAATGATAAATGAAGAATGAACGATGAAGAATGAACAAGGATTAATGGTCAATGACGAATGAACGATGAAGAATGAACAAGGATCAATGATCAATGAAGAATGAACGATGAAGAATGAACAAGGATCAATGATCAATGAAGAATGAACGATGAAGAATGAACAAGGATCAATGATCAATGAAGAATGAACGATGAAGAATAAACAAGGATCAATGATCAATGAAGAATGAACGATGAAGAATGAACAAGGATCAATAATCAATGAAGAATGAACGATGAAGAATGAACAAGGATCAATGATCAATGAAGAATGAACGTTGAAGAATGAACAAGGATCAATGATCAATGAAGAATGAACGATGAAGAATGAACAAGGATCAATGATCAATGAAGAATGAACAAGGATCAATGATAAATGAAGAATGAACGATGAAGAATGAACAAGGATCAATGATCAATGAAGAATGAACGATGAAGAATGAACAAGGATCAATGATCAATGAAGAATGAACAAGGATCAATGATAAATGAAGAATGAACGATGAAGAATGAACAAGGATTAATGGTCAATGACGAATGAACGATGAAGAATGAACAAGGATCAATGATCAATGAAGAATGAACGATGAAGAATGAACAAGGATCAATGATCAATGAAGAATGAACGATGAAGAATGAACAAGGATCAATGGTCAATGACGAATGAACGATGAAGAATGAACAAGGATCAATGATCAATGAAGAATGAACGATGAAGAATGAACAAGGATTAATGATCAATGAAGAATGAACGATGAAGAATGAACAAGGATTAATGGTCAATGACGAATGAACGATGAAGAATGAACAAGGATCAATGATTAATGAAGAATGAACGATAAAGAATGCACAAGGATCAATGATCAATGAAGAATGAACGATGAAGAATGAACAAGGATCAATAGTCAAAGACGAATGAACGATGAAGAATGAACAAGGATCAATGATCAATGAATAATGAACGATGAAGAATGAACAAGGATCAATGATGAATGACGAATGAACGATGAAGAATGAACAAGGATCAATGATGAATGAAGAATGAACGATGAAGAATGAACAAGGATCAATGATCAATGAAGAATGAACGATGAAGAATGAACAAGGATCAATAGTCAATGACGAATGAACGATGAAGAATGAACAAGGATCAATGATCAATGAAGAATGATCGATGAAGAATGAACAAGGATTAATGGTCAATGACGAATGAACAATGAAGAATGAACAAGGATCAATGATCAATGAAGAATGAACGATGAAGAATGAACAAGGATCAATGCTCAATGAAGAATGAACGATGAAGAATGAATAAGGATCAATTATCAATGACAAATGAACGATGAAGAATGAACAAGGATCAATGATCAATGAAGAATGAACGATGAAGAATGAACAAGGATCAATGATCAATGAAGAATGAACGATGAAGAATGAACAAGGATCAATGGTCAATGACGAATGAACGATGAAGAATGAACAAGGATCAATGATCAATGAAGAATTAATGATGAAGAATGAACAAGGATTAATGATCAATGAAGAATGAACAAGGATCAATGATCAATGAAGAATGAACAAGGATCAATGATCAATGAAGAATGAACGATGAAGAATGAACAAGGATCAATGATCAATGAAGAATGTACGATGAAGAATGAACAAGGATCAATGATCAATGAAGAATGAACGATGAAGAATGAACAAGGATCAATGATCAATGAAGAATGAACGATGAAGAATGAACAAGGATTAATGATCAATGAAGAATGAACAAGGATCAATGATCAATGAAGAATGAACGATGAAGAATGAACAAGGATCAATGATCAATGAAGAATGAACGATGAAGAATGAACAAGGATCAATGATCAATGAAGAATGAACGATGAAGAATGAACAAGGATCAATGATCAATGAAGAATGAACGATGAAGAATGAACAAGGATCAATGATCAATGAAGAATGAACGATGAAGAATGAACAAGGATCAATGATCAATGAAGAATGAACGATGAAGAATGAACAAGGATCAATGGTCAATGACGAATGAACGATGAAGAATGAACAAGGATCAATGATCAATGAAGAATGAACGATGAAGAATGAACAAGGATCAATGATCAATGAAGAATGAACGATGAAGAATGAACAAGGATTAATGATCAATGAAGAATGAACAAGGATCAATGATCAATGAAGAATGAACAAGGATCAATGATCAATGAAGAATGAACAAGGATCAATGATCAATGAAGAATGAACGATGAAGAATGAACAAGGATCAATGATCAATGAAGAATGAATGATCAATGAAGAATGAACAAGGATCAATGATCAATGAAGAATGAACAAGGATCAATGATCAATGAAGAATGAACGATGAAGAATGAACAAGGATCAATGATCAATGAAGAATGAACGATGAAGAATGAACAAGGATCAATGATCAATGAAGAATGAAAGATGAAGAATGAACAAGGATCAATGATCAATGAAGAATGAACGATGAAGAATGAACAAGGATCAATGATCAATGAAGAATGAACGATGAAGAATGAACAAGGATCAATGATCAATGAAGAATGAACGATGAAAAATGAACAAGGATTAATGATCAATGAAGAATGAACAAGGATCAATGATCAATGAAGAATGAACAAGGATCAATGATCAATGAAGAATGAACGATGAAGAATGAACAAGGATCAATGATCAATGAAGAATGAACGATGAAGAATGAACAAGGATCAATGATCAATGAAGAATGAACGATGAAGAATGAACAAGGATCAATGATCAATGAAGAATGAACGATGAAGAATGAACAAGGATCAATGATCAATGAAGAATGAACGATGAAGAATGAACAAGGATCAATGATCAATGAAGAATGAACGATGAAGAATGAACAAGGATCAATGATCAATGAAGAATGAACGATGAAGAATGAACAAGGATCAATGGTCAATGACGAATGAACGATGAAGAATGAACAAGGATCAATGATCAATGAAGAATGAACGATGAAGAATGAACAAGGATCAATGATCAATGAAGAATGAACGATGAAGAATGAACAAGGATTAATGATCAATGAAGAATGAACAAGGATCAATGAGCAATGAAGAATGAACAAGGATCAATGATCAATGAAGAATGAACAAGGATCAATGATCAATGAAGAATGAACGATGAAGAATGAACAAGGATCAATGATCAATGAAGAATGAATGATCAATGAAGAATGAACAAGGATCAATGATCAATGAAGAATGAACAAGGATCAATGATCAATGAAGAATGAACGATGAAGAATGAACAAGGATCAATGATCAATGAAGAATGAACGATGAAGAATGAACAAGGATCAATGATCAATGAAGAATGAAAGATGAAGAATGAACAAGGATCAATGATCAATGAAGAATGAACGATGAAGAATGAACAAGGATCAATGATCAATGAAGAATGAACGATGAAGAATGAACAAGGATCAATGATCAATGAAGAATGAACGATGAAGAATGAACAAGGATCAATGATCAATGAAGAATGAACGTTGAAGAATGAACAAGGATCAATGATCAATGAAGAATGAACGATGAAGAATGAACAAGGATCAATGATCAATGAAGAATGAACAAGGATCAATGATAAATGAAGAATGAACGATGAAGAATGAACAAGGATTAATGGTCAATGACGAATGAACGATGAAGAATGAACAAGGATCAATGATCAATGAAGAATGAACGATGAAGAATGAACAAGGATCAATGATCAATGAAGAATGAACGATGAAGAATGAACAAGGATCAATGATCAATGAAGAATGAACGATGAAGAATGAACAAGGATCAATGATCAATGAAGAATGAACGATGAAGAATGAACAAGGATCAATGATCAATGAAGAATGAACGATGAAGAATGAACAAGGATCAATGATCAATGAAGAATGAACAAGGATCAATGATAAATGAAGAATGAACGATGAAGAATGAACAAGGATTAATGGTCAATGACGAATGAACGATGAAGAATGAACAAGGATCAATGATCAATGAAGAATGAACGATGAAGAATGAACAAGGATCAATGATCAATGAAGAATGAACGATGAAGAATGAACAAGGATCAATGGTCAATGACGAATGAACGATGAAGAATGAACAAGGATCAATGATCAATGAAGAATGAGCGATGAAGAATGAACAAGGATTAATGATCAATGAAGAATGAACGATGAAGAATGAACAAGGATTAATGGTCAATGACGAATGAACGATGAAGAATGAACAAGGATCAATGATTAATGAAGAATGAACGATAAAGAATGCACAAGGATCAATGATCAATGAAGAATGAACGATGAAGAATGAACAAGGATCAATAGTCAATGACGAATGAACGATGAAGAATGAACAAGGATCAATGATCAATGAATAATGAACGATGAAGAATGAACAAGGATCAATGATCAATGACGAATGAACGATGAAGAATGAACAAGGATCAATGATGAATGAAGAATGAACGATGAAGAATGAACAAGGATCAATGATCAATGAAGAATGAACGATGAAGAATGAACAAGGATCAATGATCAATGAAGAATGAACAAGGATCAATGATAAATGAAGAATGAACGATGAAGAATGAACAAGGATCAATGATCAATGAAGAATGAACGATGAAGAATGAACAAGGATCAATGATCAATGAAGAATGAACGATGAAGAATGAACAAGGATCAATGATCAATGAAGAATGAACGATGAAGAATGAACAAGGATCAATGATCAATGAAGAATGAACGATGAAGAATGAACAAGGATCAATGATCAATGAAGAATGAACGATGAAGAATGAACAAGGATCAATGATCAATGAAGAATGAACGATGAAGAATGAACAAGGATCAATGATCAATGAAGAATGAACGATGAAGAATGAACAAGGATCAATGGTCAATGACGAATGAACGATGAAGAATGAACAAGGATCAATGATCAATGAAGAATGAACGATGAAGAATGAACAAGGATCAATGATCAATGAAGAATGAACGATGAAGAATGAACAAGGATTAATGATCAATGAAGAATGAACAAGGATCAATGAGCAATGAAGAATGAACAAGGATCAATGATCAATGAAGAATGAACAAGGATCAATGATCAATGAAGAATGAACGATGAAGAATGAACAAGGATCAATGATCAATGAAGAATGAATGATCAATGAAGAATGAACAAGGATCAATGATCAATGAAGAATGAACGATGAAGAATGAACAAGGATCAATGATCAATGAAGAATGAACGATGAAGAATGAACAAGGATCAATGATCAATGAAGAATGAAAGATGAAGAATGAACAAGGATCAATGATCAATGAAGAATGAACGATGAAGAATGAACAAGGATCAATGATCAATGAAGAATGAACGATGAAGAATGAACAAGGATTAATGATCAATTAAGAATGAACAAGGATCAATGATCAATGAAGAATGAACAAGGATCAATGATCAATGAAGAATGAACGATGAAGAATGAACAAGGATCAATGATCAATGAAGAATGAACGATGAAGAATGAACAAGGATCAATGATCAATGAAGAATGAACGATGAAGAATGAACAAGGATCAATGATCAATGAAGAATGAACGATGAAGAATGAACAAGGATCAATGATCAATGAAGAATGAACGATGAAGAATGAACAAGGATCAATGATCAATGAAGAATGAACAAGGATCAATGATAAATGAAGAATGAACGATGAAGAATGAACAAGGATTAATGGTCAATGACGAATGAACGATGAAGAATGAACAACGATCAATGATCAATGAAGAATGAACGATGAAGAATGAACAAGGATCAATGATCAATGAAGAATGAACGATGAAGAATGAACAAGGATCAATGATCAATGAAGAATGAACGATGAAGAATGAACAAGGATCAATGATCAATGAAGAATGAACGATGAAGAATGAACAAGGATCAATGATCAATGAAGAATGAACAAGGATCAATGATAAATGAAGAATGAACGATGAAGAATGAACAAGGATTAATGGTCAATGACGAATGAACGATGAAGAATGAACAAGGATCAATGATCAATGAAGAATGAACGATGAAGAATGAACAAGGATCAATGATCAATGAAGAATGAACGATGAAGAATGAACAAGGATCAATGGTCAATGACGAATGAACGATGAAGAATGAACAAGGATCAATGATCAATGAAGAATGAGCGATGAAGAATGAACAAGGATTAATGATCAATGAAGAATGAACGATGAAGAATGAACAAGGATTAATGGTCAATGACGAATGAACGATGAAGAATGAACAAGGATCAATGATTAATGAAGAATGAACGATAAAGAATGCACAAGGATCAATGATCAATGAAGAATGAACGATGAAGAATGAACAAGGATCAATAGTCAATGACGAATGAACGATGAAGAATGAACAAGGATCAATGATCAATGAATAATGAACGATGAAGAATGAACAAGGATCAATGATCAATGACGAATGAACGATGAAGAATGAACAAGGATCAATGATGAATGAAGAATGAACGATGAAGAATTAACAAGGATCAATGATCAATGAAGAATGAACGATGAAGAATGAACAAGGATCAATGATCAATGAAGAATGAACAAGGATCAATGATAAATGAAGAATGAACGATGAAGAATGAACAAGGATTAATGGTCAATGACGAATGAACGATGAAGAATGAACAAGGATCAATCATCAATGAAGAATGAACGATGAAGAATGAACAAGGATCAATGATCAATGAAGAATAAACGATGAAGAATGAACAAGGATCAATGGTCAATGACGAATGAACGATGAAGAATGAACAAGGATCAATGATCAATGAAGAATGAACGATGAAGAATGAACAAGGATTAATGATTAATGAAGAATGAACGATGAAGAATGAACAAGGATTAATGGTCAATGACGAATGAACAATGAAGAATGAACAAGGATTAATGATCAATGAAGAATGATCGATGAAGAATGAACAAGGATTAATGGTCAATGACGAATGAACGATGAAGAATGAACAAGGATCAATGATCAATGAAGAATGAACGATGAAGAATGAACAAGGATCAATGCTCAATGAAGAATGAACGATGAAGAATGAACAAGGATCAATTATCAATGACAAATGAACGATGAAGAATGAACAAGGATCAATGATCAATGAAGAATGAACGATGAAGAATGAACAAGGATCAATGATCAATGAAGAATGAACGATGAAGAATGAACAAGGATCAATGATCAATGAAGAATGAACGATGAAGAATGAACAAGGATTAATGATCAATGAAGAATGAACAAGGATCAATGATCAATGAAGAATGAACAAGGATCAATGATCAATGAAGAATGAACGATGAAGAATGAACAAGGATCAATGATCAATGAAGAATGAACGATGAAGAATGAACAAGGATCAATGATCAATGAAGAATGAACGATGAAGAATGAACAAGGATCAATGATCAATGAAGAATGAACGATGAAGAATGAACAAGGATCAATGATCAATGAAGAATGAACGTTGAAGAATGAACAAGGATCAATGATCAATGAAGAATGAACGATGAAGAATGAACAAGGATCAATGATCAATGAAGAATGAACGATGAAGAATGAACAAGGATTAATGATCAATGAAGAATGAACGATGAAGAATGAACAAGGATTAATGGTCAATGACGAATGAACGATGAAGAATGAACAAGGATCAATGATTAATGAAGAATGAACGATAAAGAATGCACAAGGATCAATGATCAATGAAGAATGAACGATGAAGAATGAACAAGGATCAATAGTCAATGACGAATGAACGATGAAGAATGAACAAGGATCAATAATCAATGAATAATGAACGATGAAGAATGAACAAGGATCAATGATCAATGACGAATGAACGATGAAGAATGAACAAGGATCAATGATGAATGAAGAATGAACGATGAAGAATGAACAAGGATCAATGATCAATGAAGAATGAACGATGAAGAATGAACAAGGATCAATGATCAATGAAGAATGAACAAGGATCAATGATAAATGAAGAATGAACGATGAAGAATGAACAAGGATTAATGGTCAATGACGAATGAACGATGAAGAATGAACAAGGATCAATGATCAATGAAGAATGAACGATGAAGAATGAACAAGGATCAATGATCAATGAAGAATGAACGATGAAGAATGAACAAGGATCAATGGTCAATGACGAATGAACGATGAAGAATGAACAAGGATCAATGATCAATGAAGAATGAACGATGAAGAATGAACAAGGATTAATGATTAATGAAGAATGAACGATGAAGAATGAGAAAGGATTAATGGTCAATGACGAATGAACGATGAAGAATGAACAAGGATTAATGATCAATGAAGAATGATCGATGAAGAATGAACAAGGATTAATGGTCAATGACGAATGAACGATGAAGAATGAACAAGGATCAATGATCAATGAAGAATGAACGATGAAGAATGAACAAGGATCAATGCTCAATGAAGAATGAACGATGAAGAATGAACAAGGATCAATTATCAATGACAAATGAACGATGAAGAATGAACAAGGATCAATGATCAATGAAGAATGAACGATGAAGAATGAACAAGGATCAATGATCAATGAAGAATGAACGATGAAGAATGAACAAGGATCAATGATCAATGAAGAATGAACGATAAAGAATGAACAAGGATTAATGATCAATGAAGAATGAACAAGGATCAATGATCAATGAAGAATGAACAAGGATCAATGATCAATGAAGAATGAACGATGAAGAATGAACAAGGATCAATGATCAATGAAGAATGAACGATGAAGAATGAACAAGGATCAATGATCAATGAAGAATGAACGATGAAGAATGAACAAGGATCAATGATCAATGAAGAATGAACGATGAAGAATGAACAAGGATCAATGATCAATGAAGAATGAACGTTGAAGAATGAACAAGGATCAATGATCAATGAAGAATGAACGATGAAGAATGAACAAGGATCAATGATCAATGAAGAATGAACAAGGATCAATGATAAATGAAGAATGAACGATGAAGAATGAACAAGGATTAATGGTCAATGACGAATGAACGATGAAGAATGAACAAGGATCAATGATCAATGAAGAATGAACGATGAAGAATGAACAAGGATCAATGATCAATGAAGAATGAACGATGAAGAATGAACAAGGATCAATGATCAATGAAGAATGAACGATGAAGAATGAACAAGGATCAATGATCAATGAAGAATGAACGATGAAGAATGAACAAGGATCAATGGTCAATGACGAATGAACGATGAAGAATGAACAAGGATCAATGATCAATGAAGAATGAACGATGAAGAATGAACAAGGATTAATGATCAATGAAGAATGAACGATGAAGAATGAACAAGGATTAATGGTCAATGACGAATGAACGATGAAGAATGAACAAGGATCAATGATTAATGAAGAATGAACGATAAAGAATGCACAAGGATCAATGATCAATGAAGAATGAACGATGAAGAATGAACAAGGATCAATAGTCAATGACGAATGAACGATGAAGAATGAACAAGGATCAATGATCAATGAATAATGAACGATGAAGAATGAACAAGGATCAATGATGAATGACGAATGAACGATGAAGAATGAACAAGGATCAATGATGAATGAAGAATGAACGATGAAGAATGAACAAGGATCAATGATCAATGAAGAATGAACGATGAAGAATGAACAAGGATCAATGATCAATGAAGAATGAACAAGGATCAATGATAAATGAAGAATGAATGATGAAGAATGAACAAGGATTAATGGTCAATGACGAATGAACGATGAAGAATGAACAAGGATCAATGATCAATGAAGAATGAACGATGAAGAATGAACAAGGATCAATGATCAATGAAGAATGAACGATGAAGAATGAACAGGATCAATGGTCAATGACGAATGAACGATGAAGAATGAACAAGGATCAATGATCAATGAAGAATGAACGATGAAGAATGAACAAGGATCAATGATCAATGAAGAATGAACGATGAAGAATGAACAAGGATTAATGATCAATGAAGAATGAACAAGGATCAATGATCAATGAAGAATGAATAAGGATCAATGATCAATGAAGAATGAACGATGAAGAATGAACAAGGATCAATGATCAATGAAGAATGAACGATGAAGAATGAACAAGGATCAATGATCAATGAAGAATGAACGATAAAGAATGAACAAGGATTAATGATCAATGAAGAATGAACAAGGATCAATGATCAATGAAGAATGAACAAGGATCAATGATCAATGAAGAATGAACGATGAAGAATGAACAAGGATCAATGATCAATGAAGAATGAACGATGAAGAATGAACAAGGATCAATGATCAATGAAGAATGAACGATGAAGAATGAACAAGGATCAATGATCAATGAAGAATGAACGATGAAGAATGAACAAGGATCAATGATCAATGAAGAATGAACGTTGAAGAATGAACAAGGATCAATGATCAATGAAGAATGAACGATGAAGAATGAACAAGGATCAATGATCAATGAAGAATGAACAAGGATCAATGATAAATGAAGAATGAACGATGAAGAATGAACAAGGATTAATGGTCAATGACGAATGAACGATGAAGAATGAACAAGGATCAATGATCAATGAAGAATGAACGATGAAGAATGAACAAGGATCAATGATCAATGAAGAATGAACGATGAAGAATGAACAAGGATCAATGATCAATGAAGAATGAACGATGAAGAATGAACAAGGATCAATGATCAATGAAGAATGAACGATGAAGAATGAACAAGGATCAATGGTCAATGACGAATGAACGATGAAGAATGAACAAGGATCAATGATCAATGAAGAATGAACGATGAAGAATGAACAAGGATTAATGATCAATGAAGAATGAACGATGAAGAATGAACAAGGATTAATGGTCAATGACGAATGAACGATGAAGAATGAACAAGGATCAATGATTAATGAAGAATGAACGATAAAGAATGCACAAGGATCAATGATCAATGAAGAATGAACGATGAAGAATGAACAAGGATCAATAGTCAATGACGAATGAACGATGAAGAATGAACAAGGATCAATGATCAATGAATAATGAACGATGAAGAATGAACAAGGATCAATGATGAATGACGAATGAACGATGAAGAATGAACAAGGATCAATGATGAATGAAGAATGAACGATGAAGAATGAACAAGGATCAATGATCAATGAAGAATGAACGATGAAGAATGAACAAGGATCAATGATCAATGAAGAATGAACAAGGATCAATGATAAATGAAGAATGAATGATGAAGAATGAACAAGGATTAATGGTCAATGACGAATGAACGATGAAGAATGAACAAGGATCAATGATCAATGAAGAATGAACGATGAAGAATGAACAAGGATCAATGATCAATGAAGAATGAACGATGAAGAATGAACAGGATCAATGGTCAATGACGAATGAACGATGAAGAATGAACAAGGATCAATGATCAATGAAGAATGAACGATGAAGAATGAACAAGGATCAATGATCAATGAAGAATGAACGATGAAGAATGAACAAGGATTAATGATCAATGAAGAATGAACAAGGATCAATGATCAATGAAGAATGAATAAGGATCAATGATCAATGAAGAATGAACGATGAAGAATGAACAAGGATCAATGATCAATGAAGAATGAACGATGAAGAATGAACAAGGATTAATGATCAATGAAGAATGAACAAGGATCAATGATCAATGAAGAATGAACAAGGATCAATGATCAATGAAGAATGAACGATGAAGAATGAACAAGGATCAATGATCAATGAAGAATGAACGATGAAGAATGAACAAGGATCAATGATCAATGAAGAATGAACGATGAAGAATGAACAAGGATCAATGATCAATGAAGAATGAACGATGAAGAATGAACAAGGATCAATGATCAATGAAGAATGAACGTTGAAGAATGAACAAGGATCAATGATCAATGAAGAATGAACGATGAAGAATGAACAAGGATCAATGATCAATGAAGAATGAACAAGGATCAATGATAAATGAAGAATGAACGATGAAGAATGAACAAGGATTAATGGTCAATGACGAATGAACGATGAAGAATGAACAAGGATCAATGATCAATGAAGAATGAACGATGAAGAATGAACAAGGATCAATGATCAATGAAGAATGAACGATGAAGAATGAACAAGGATCAATAATCAATGAAGAATGAACGATGAAGAATGAACAAGGATCAATGATCAATGAAGAATGAACGATGAAGAATGAACAAGGATCAATGATCAATGAAGAATGAACGATGAAGAATGAACAAGGATCAATGATCAATGAAGAATGAACAAGGATCAATGATAAATGAAGAATGAACGATGAAGAATGAACAAGGATTAATGGTCAATGACGAATGAACGATGAAGAATGAACAAGGATCAATGATCAATGAAGAATGAACGATGAAGAATGAACAAGGATCAATGATCAATGAAGAATGAACGATGAAGAATGAACAAGGATCAATGGTCAATGACGAATGAACGATGAAGAATGAACAAGGATCAATGATCAATGAAGAATGAACGATGAAGAATGAACAAGGATTAATGATCAATGAAGAATGAACGATGAAGAATGAACAAGGATTAATGGTCAATGACGAATGAACGATGAAGAATGAACAAGGATCAATGATTAATGAAGAATGAACGATAAAGAATGCACAAGGATCAATGATCAATGAAGAATGAACGATGAAGAATGAACAAGGATCAATAGTCAATGACGAATGAACGATGAAGAATGAACAAGGATCAATGATCAATGAATAATGAACGATGAAGAATGAACAAGGATCAATGATGAATGACGAATGAACGATGAAGAATGAACAAGGATCAATGATGAATGAAGAATGAACGATGAAGAATGAACAAGGATCAATGATCAATGAAGAATGAACGATGAAGAATGAACAAGGATCAATGATCAATGAAGAATGAACAAGGATCAATGATAAATGAAGAATGAACGATGAAGAATGAACAAGGATTAATGGTCAATGACGAATGAATGATGAAGAATGAACAAGGATCAATGATCAATGAAGAATGAACGATGAAGAATGAACAAGGATCAATGATCAATGAAGAATGAACGATGAAGAATGAACAAGGATCAATGGTCAATGACGAATGAACGATGAAGAATGAACAAGGATCAATGATCAATGAAGAATGAACGATGAAGAATGAACAAGGATTAATGATCAATGAAGAATGAACGATGAAGAATGAACAAGGATTAATGGTCAATGACGAATGAACGATGAAGAATGAACAAGGATCAATGATCAATGAAGAATGATCGATGAAGAATGAACAAGGATTAATGGTCAATGACGAATGAACAATGAAGAATGAACAAGGATCAATGATCAATGAAGAATGAACGATGAAGAATGAACAAGGATCAATGCTCAATGAAGAATGAACGATGAAGAATGAACAAGGATCAATTATCAATGACAAATGAACGATGAAGAATGAACACGGATCAATGATCAATGAAGAATGAACGATGAAGAATGAACAAGGATCAATGATCAATGAAGAATGAACGATGAAGAATGAACAAGGATCAATGCTCAATGACGAATGAACGATGAAGAATGAACAAGGATCAATGATCAATGAAGAATTAATGATTAAGAATGAACAAGGATTAATGATCAATGAAGAATGAACAAGGATCAATGATCAATGAAGAATGAACAAGGATCAATGATCAATGAAGAATGAACGATGAAGAATGAACAAGGATCAATGATCAATGAAGAATGAACGATGAAGAATGAACAAGGATCAATGATCAATGAAGAATGAACGATGAAGAATGAACAAGGATCAATGATCAATGAAGAATGAACGATGAAGAATGAACAAGGATCAATGATCAATGAAGAATGAACGATGAAGAATGAACAAGGATCAATGATCAATGAAGAATGAACGATGAAGAATGAACAAGGATTAATGATCAATGAAGAATGAACGATGAAGAATGAACAAGGATCAATGGTCAATGACGAATGAACGATGAAGAATGAACAAGGATCAATGATAAATGAAGAATGAACGATAAAGAATGCACAAGGATCAATGATCAATGAAGAATGAACGATGAAGAATGAACAAGGATCAATAGTCAATGACGAATGAACGATGAAGAATGAACAAGGATCAATGATCAATGAATAATGAACGATGAAGAATGAACAAGGATCAATGATGAATGACGAATGAACGATGAAGAATGAACAAGGATCAATGATGAATGAAGAATGAACGATGAAGAATGAACAAGGATCAATGATCAATGAAGAATGAACGATGAAGAATGAACAAGGATCAATGATCAATGAAGAATGAACAAGGATCAATGATAAATGAAGAATGAATGATGAAGAATGAACAAGGATTAATGGTCAATGACGAATGAACGATGAAGAATGAACAAGGATCAATGATCAATGAAGAATGAACGATGAAGAATGAACAAGGATCAATGATCAATGAAGAATGAACGATGAAGAATGAACAGGATCAATGGTCAATGACGAATGAACGATGAAGAATGAACAAGGATCAATGATCAATGAAGAATGAACGATGAAGAATGAACAAGGATCAATGATCAATGAAGAATGAACGATGAAGAATGAACAAGGATTAATGATCAATGAAGAATGAACAAGGATCAATGATCAATGAAGAATGAATAAGGATCAATGATCAATGAAGAATGAACGATGAAGAATGAACAAGGATCAATGATCAATGAAGAATGAACGATGAAGAATGAACAAGGATTAATGATCAATGAAGAATGAACAAGGATCAATGATCAATGAAGAATGAACAAGGATCAATGATCAATGAAGAATGAACGATGAAGAATGAACAAGGATCAATGATCAATGAAGAATGAACGATGAAGAATGAACAAGGATCAATGATCAATGAAGAATGAACGATGAAGAATGAACAAGGATCAATGATCAATGAAGAATGAACGATGAAGAATGAACAAGGATCAATGATCAATGAAGAATGAACGTTGAAGAATGAACAAGGATCAATGATCAATGAAGAATGAACGATGAAGAATGAACAAGGATCAATGATCAATGAAGAATGAACAAGGATCAATGATAAATGAAGAATGAACGATGAAGAATGAACAAGGATTAATGGTCAATGACGAATGAACGATGAAGAATGAACAAGGATCAATGATCAATGAAGAATGAACGATGAAGAATGAACAAGGATCAATGATCAATGAAGAATGAACGATGAAGAATGAACAAGGATCAATAATCAATGAAGAATGAACGATGAAGAATGAACAAGGATCAATGATCAATGAAGAATGAACGATGAAGAATGAACAAGGATCAATGATCAATGAAGAATGAACGATGAAGAATGAACAAGGATCAATGATCAATGAAGAATGAACAAGGATCAATGATAAATGAAGAATGAACGATGAAGAATGAACAAGGATTAATGGTCAATGACGAATGAACGATGAAGAATGAACAAGGATCAATGATCAATGAAGAATGAACGATGAAGAATGAACAAGGATCAATGATCAATGAAGAATGAACGATGAAGAATGAACAAGGATCAATGGTCAATGACGAATGAACGATGAAGAATGAACAAGGATCAATGATCAATGAAGAATGAACGATGAAGAATGAACAAGGATTAATGATCAATGAAGAATGAACGATGAAGAATGAACAAGGATTAATGGTCAATGACGAATGAACGATGAAGAATGAACAAGGATCAATGATTAATGAAGAATGAACGATAAAGAATGCACAAGGATCAATGATCAATGAAGAATGAACGATGAAGAATGAACAAGGATCAATAGTCAATGACGAATGAACGATGAAGAATGAACAAGGATCAATGATCAATGAATAATGAACGATGAAGAATGAACAAGGATCAATGATGAATGACGAATGAACGATGAAGAATGAACAAGGATCAATGATGAATGAAGAATGAACGATGAAGAATGAACAAGGATCAATGATCAATGAAGAATGAACGATGAAGAATGAACAAGGATCAATGATCAATGAAGAATGAACAAGGATCAATGATAAATGAAGAATGAACGATGAAGAATGAACAAGGATTAATGGTCAATGACGAATGAATGATGAAGAATGAACAAGGATCAATGATCAATGAAGAATGAACGATGAAGAATGAACAAGGATCAATGATCAATGAAGAATGAACGATGAAGAATGAACAAGGATCAATGGTCAATGACGAATGAACGATGAAGAATGAACAAGGATCAATGATCAATGAAGAATGAACGATGAAGAATGAACAAGGATTAATGATCAATGAAGAATGAACGATGAAGAATGAACAAGGATTAATGGTCAATGACGAATGAACGATGAAGAATGAACAAGGATCAATGATCAATGAAGAATGATCGATGAAGAATGAACAAGGATTAATGGTCAATGACGAATGAACAATGAAGAATGAACAAGGATCAATGATCAATGAAGAATGAACGATGAAGAATGAACAAGGATCAATGCTCAATGAAGAATGAACGATGAAGAATGAACAAGGATCAATTATCAATGACAAATGAACGATGAAGAATGAACACGGATCAATGATCAATGAAGAATGAACGATGAAGAATGAACAAGGATCAATGATCAATGAAGAATGAACGATGAAGAATGAACAAGGATCAATGCTCAATGACGAATGAACGATGAAGAATGAACAAGGATCAATGATCAATGAAGAATTAATGATGAAGAATGAACAAGGATTAATGATCAATGAAGAATGAACAAGGATCAATGATCAATGAAGAATGAACAAGGATCAATGATCAATGAAGAATGAACGATGAAGAATGAACAAGGATCAATGATCAATGAAGAATGAACGATGAAGAATGAACAAGGATCAATGATCAATGAAGAATGAACGATGAAGAATGAACAAGGATCAATGATCAATGAAGAATGAACGATGAAGAATGAACAAGGATCAATGATCAATGAAGAATGAACGATGAAGAATGAACAAGGATCAATGATCAATGAAGAATGAACGATGAAGAATGAACAAGGATCAATGATCAATGAAGAATGAACGATGAAGAATGAACAAGGATCAATGGTCAATGACGAATGAACGATGAAGAATGAACAAGGATCAATGATAAATGAAGAATGAACGATGAAGAATGAACAAGGATCAATGATCAATGAAGAATGAACGATGAAGAATGAACAAGGATTAATGGTCAATGACGAATGAACGATGAAGAATGAACAAGGATCAATGATCAATGAAGAATGAACGATGAAGAATGAACAAGGATCAATGATCAATGAAGAATGAACGATGAAGAATGAACAAGGATCAATGGTCAATGACGAATGAACGATGAAGAATGAACAAGGATCAATGATCAATGAAGAATGAACGATGAAGAATGAACAAGGATTAATGATCAATGAAGAATGAACGATGAAGAATGAACAAGGATTAATGGTCAATGACGAATGAACGATGAAGAATGAACAAGGATCAATGATCAATGAAGAATGATCGATGAAGAATGAACAAGGATTAATGGTCAATGACGAATGAACAATGAAGAATGAACAAGGATCAATGATCAATGAAGAATGAACGATGAAGAATGAACAAGGATCAATGCTCAATGAAGAATGAACGATGAAGAATGAACAAGGATCAATTATCAATGACAAATGAACGATGAAGAATGAACACGGATCAATGATCAATGAAGAATGAACGATGAAGAATGAACAAGGATCAATGATCAATGAAGAATGAACGATGAAGAATGAACAAGGATCAATGCTCAATGACGAATGAACGATGAAGAATGAACAAGGATCAATGATCAATGAAGAATTAATGATGAAGAATGAACAAGGATTAATGATCAATGAAGAATGAACAAGGATCAATGATCAATGAAGAATGAACAAGGATCAATGATCAATGAAGAATGAACGATGAAGAATGAACAAGGATCAATGATCAATGAAGAATGAACGATGAAGAATGAACAAGGATCAATGATCAATGAAGAATGAACGATGAAGAATGAACAAGGATCAATGATCAATGAAGAATGAACGATGAAGAATGAACAAGGATCAATGATCAATGAAGAATGAACGATGAAGAATGAACAAGGATCAATGATCAATGAAGAATGAACGATGAAGAATGAACAAGGATCAATGATCAATGAAGAATGAACGATGAAGAATGAACAAGGATCAATGGTCAATGACGAATGAACGATGAAGAATGAACAAGGATCAATGATAAATGAAGAATGAACGATGAAGAATGAACAAGGATCAATGATCAATGAAGAATGAACGATGAAGAATGAACAAGGATTAATGGTCAATGACGAATGAACGATGAAGAATGAACAAGGATCAATGATCAATGAAGAATGAACGATGAAGAATGAACAAGGATCAATGATCAATGAAGAATGAACGATGAAGAATGAACAAGGATCAATGGTCAATGACGAATGAACGATGAAGAATGAACAAGGATCAATGATCAATGAAGAATGAACGATGAAGAATGAACAAGGATTAATGATCAATGAAGAATGAACGATGAAGAATGAACAAGGATTAATGGTCAATGACGAATGAACGATGAAGAATGAACAAGGATCAATGATCAATGAAGAATGATCGATGAAGAATGAACAAGGATTAATGGTCAATGACGAATGAACAATGAAGAATGAACAAGGATCAATGATCAATGAAGAATGAACGATGAAGAATGAACAAGGATCAATGCTCAATGAAGAATGAACGATGAAGAATGAACAAGGATCAATTATCAATGACAAATGAACGATGAAGAATGAACACGGATCAATGATCAATGAAGAATGAACGATGAAGAATGAACAAGGATCAATGATCAATGAAGAATGAACGATGAAGAATGAACAAGGATCAATGCTCAATGACGAATGAACGATGAAGAATGAACAAGGATCAATGATCAATGAAGAATTAATGATGAAGAATGAACAAGGATTAATGATCAATGAAGAATGAACAAGGATCAATGATCAATGAAGAATGAACAAGGATCAATGATCAATGAAGAATGAACGATGAAGAATGAACAAGGATCAATGATCAATGAAGAATGAACGATGAAGAATGAACAAGGATCAATGATCAATGAAGAATGAACGATGAAGAATGAACAAGGATCAATGATCAATGAAGAATGAACGATGAAGAATGAACAAGGATCAATGATCAATGAAGAATGAACGATGAAGAATGAACAAGGATCAATGATCAATGAAGAATGAACGATGAAGAATGAACAAGGATCAATGGTCAATGACGAATGAACGATGAAGAATGAACAAGGATCAATGATAAATGAAGAATGAACGATGAAGAATGAACAAGGATCAATGATCAATGAAGAATGAACGATGAAGAATGAACAAGGATTAATGGTCAATGACGAATGAACGATGAAGAATGAACAAGGATCAATGATCAATGAAGAATGAACGATGAAGAATGAACAAGGATCAATGATCAATGAAGAATGAACGATGAAGAATGAACAAGGATCAATGGTCAATGACGAATGAACGATGAAGAATGAACAAGGATCAATGATCAATGAAGAATGAACGATGAAGAATGAACAAGGATTAATGATCAATGAAGAATGAACGATGAAGAATGAACAAGGATTAATGGTCAATGACGAATGAACGATGAAGAATGAACAAGGATCAATGATCAATGAAGAATGATCGATGAAGAATGAACAAGGATTAATGGTCAATGACGAATGAACAATGAAGAATGAACAAGGATCAATGATCAATGAAGAATGAACGATGAAGAATGAACAAGGATCAATGCTCAATGAAGAATGAACGATGAAGAATGAACAAGGATCAATTATCAATGACAAATGAACGATGAAGAATGAACAAGGATCAATGATCAATGAAGAATGAACGATGAAGAATGAACAAGGATCAATGATCAATGAAGAATGAACGATGAAGAATGAACAAGGATCAATGCTCAATGACGAATGAACGATGAAGAATGAACAAGGATCAATGATCAATGAAGAATTAATGATGAAGAATGAACAAGGATTAATGATCAATGAAGAATGAACAAGGATCAATGATCAATGAAGAATGAACAAGGATCAATGATCAATGAAGAATGAACGATGAAGAATGAACAAGGATCAATGATCAATGAAGAATGAACGATGAAGAATGAACAAGGATCAATGATCAATGAAGAATGAACGATGAAGAATGAACAAGGATCAATGATCAATGAAGAATGAACGATGAAGAATGAACAAGGATCAATGATCAATGAAGAATGAACGATGAAGAATGAACAAGGATCAATGATCAATGAAGAATGAACGATGAAGAATGAACAAGGATCAATGGTCAATGACGAATGAACGATGAAGAATGAACAAGGATCAATGATCAATGAAGAATGAATGATGAAGAATGAACAAGGATCAATGCTGAATGAAGAATGAACGATGAAGAATGAACAAGGATCAATAGTCAATGACAAATGAACGATGAAGAATGAACAAGGATCAATGCTCAATGAAGAATGAACGATGAAGAATGAACAAGGATCAATGATCAATGAAGAATGAACGATGAAGAATGAACAAGGATCAATGCTCAATGACGAATGAACGATGAAGAATGAACAAGGATCAATGATCAATGAAGAATTAATGATGAAGAATGAACAAGGATTAATGATCAATGAAGAATGAACAAGGATCAATGATCAATGAAGAATGAACAAGGATCAATGATCAATGAAGAATGAACGATGAAGAATGAACAAGGATCAATGATCAATGAAGAATGAACGATGAAGAATGAGCAAGGATCAATGATCAATGAAGAATGAACGATGAAGAATGAACAAGGATCAATGATCAATGAAGAATGAACGATGAAGAATGAACAAGGATCAATGATCAATGAAGAATGAACGATGAAGAATGAACAAGGATCAATGATCAATGAAGAATGAACGATGAAGAATGAACAAGGATCAATGATCAATGAAGAATGAACGATGAAGAATGAACAAGGATCAATGGTCAATGACGAATGAACGATGAAGAATGAACAAGGATCAATGATCAATGAAGAATGAACGATGAAGAATGAACAAGGATCAATGATCAATGAAGAATGAACGATGAAGAATGAACAAGGATTAATGATCAATGAAGAATGAACAAGGATCAATGATCAATGAAGAATGAACAAGGATCAATGATCAATGAAGAATGAACAAGGATCAATGATCAATGAAGAATGAACGATGAAGAATGAACAAGGATCAATGATCAATGAAGAATGAATGATCAATGAAGAATGAACAAGGATCAATGATCAATGAAGAATGAACAAGGATCAATGATCAATGAAGAATGAACGATGAAGAATGAACAAGGATCAATGATCAATGAAGAATGAACGATGAAGAATGAACAAGGATCAATGATCAATGAAGAATGAAAGATGAAGAATGAACAAGGATCAATGATCAATGAAGAATGAACGATGAAGAATGAACAAGGATCAATGATCAATGAAGAATGAACGATGAAGAATGAACAAGGATCAATGATCAATGAAGAATGAACGATGAAGAATGAACAAGGATTAATGATCAATGAAGAATGAACAAGGATCAATGATCAATGAAGAATGAACAAGGATCAATGATCAATGAAGAATGAACGATGAAGAATGAACAAGGATCAATGATCAATGAAGAATGAACGATGAAGAATGAACAAGGATCAATGGTCAATGACGAATGAACGATGAAGAATGAACAAGGATCAATGATCAATGAAGAATGAACGATGAAGAATGAACAAGGATCAATGATCAATGAAGAATGAACGATGAAGAATCAACAAGGATTAATGATCAATGAAGAATGAACAAGGATCAATGATCAATGAAGAATGAACAAGGATCAATGATCAATGAAGAATGAACAAGGATCAATGATCAATGAAGAATGAACGATGAAGAATGAACAAGGATCAATGATCAATGAAGAATAAATGATCAATGAAGAATGAACAAGGATCAATGATCAATGAAGAATGAACAAGGATCAATGATCAATGAAGAATGAACGATGAAGAATGAACAAGGATCAATGATCAATGAAGAATGAACAATGAAGAATGAACAAGGATCAATGATCAATGAAGAATGAAAGATGAAGAATGAACAAGGATCAATGATCAATGAAGAATGAACGATGAAGAATGAACAAGGATCAATGATCAATGAAGAATGAACGATGAAGAATGAACAAGGATCAATGATCAATGAAGAATGAACGATGAAGAATGAACAAGGATTAATGATCAATGAAGAATGAACAAGGATCAATGATCAATGAAGAATGAACAAGGATCAATGATCAATGAAGAATGAACGATGAAGAATGAACAAGGATCAATGATCAATGAAGAATGAACGATGAAGAATGAACAAGGATCAATGATCAATGAAGAATGAACGATGAAGAATGAACAAGGATCAATGATCAATGAAGAATGAACGATGAAGAATGAACAAGGATCAATGATCAATGAAGAATGAACGTTGAAGAATGAACAAGGATCAATGATCAATGAAGAATGAACGATGAAGAATGAACAAGGATCAATGATCAATGAAGAATGAACAAGGATCAATGATAAATGAAGAATGAACGATGAAGAATGAACAAGGATTAATGGTCAATGACGAATGAACGATGAAGAATGAACAAGGATCAATGATCAATGAAGAATGAACGATGAAGAATGAACAAGGATCAATGGTCAATGAAGAATGAACGATGAAGAATGAACAAGGATCAATGATCAATGAAGAATGAACGATGAAGAATGAACAAGGATCAATGATCAATGAAGAATGAACGATGAAGAATGAACAAGGATCAATGATCAATGAAGAATGAACGATGAAGAATGAACAAGGATCAATGATCAATGAAGAATGAACAAGGATCAATGATAAATGAAGAATGAACGATGAAGAATGAACAAGGATTAATGGTCAATGACGAATGAACGATGAAGAATGAACAAGGATCAATGATCAATGAAGAATGAACGATGAAGAATGAACAAGGATCAATGATCAATGAAGAATGAACGATGAAGAATGAACAAGGATCAATGGTCAATGACGAATGAACGATGAAGAATGAACAAGGATCAATGATCAATGAAGAATGAACGATGAAGAATGAACAAGGATTAATGATCAATGAAGAATGAACGATGAAGAATGAACAAGGATTAATGGTCAATGAAGAATGAACGATGAAGAATGAACAAGGATCAATGATTAATGAAGAATGAATGATAAAGAATGCACAAGGATCAATGATCAATGAAGAATGAACGATGAAGAATGAACAAGGATCAATAGTCAATGACGAATGAACGATGAAGAATGAACAAGGATCAATGATCAATGAATAATGAACGATGAAGAATGAACAAGGATCAATGATGAATGAAGAATGAACGATGAAGAATGAACAAGGATCAATGATCAATGAAGAATGAACGATGAAGAATGAACAAGGATCAATGATCAATGAAGAATGAACGATGAAGAATGAACAAGGATCAATGATCAATGAAGAATAAATGATCAATGAAGAATGAACAAGGATCAATGATCAATGAAGAATGAACAAGGATCAATGATCAATGAAGAATGAACGATGAAGAATGAACAAGGATCAATGATCAATGAAGAATGAACAATGAAGAATGAACAAGGATCAATGATCAATGAAGAATGAAAGATGAAGAATGAACAAGGATCAATGATCAATGAAGAATGAACGATGAAGAATGAACAAGGATCAATGATCAATGAAGAATGAACGATGAAGAATGAACAAGGATCAATGATCAATGAAGAATGAACGATGAAGAATGAACAAGGATTAATGATCAATGAAGAATGAACAAGGATCAATGATCAATGAAGAATGAACAAGGATCAATGATCAATGAAGAATGAACGATGAAGAATGAACAAGGATCAATGATCAATGAAGAATGAACGATGAAGAATGAACAAGGATCAATGATCAATGAAGAATGAACGATGAAGAATGAACAAGGATCAATGATCAATGAAGAATGAACGATGAAGAATGAACAAGGATCAATGATCAATGAAGAATGAACGTTGAAGAATGAACAAGGATCAATGATCAATGAAGAATGAACGATGAAGAATGAACAAGGATCAATGATCAATGAAGAATGAACAAGGATCAATGATAAATGAAGAATGAACGATGAAGAATGAACAAGGATTAATGGTCAATGACGAATGAACGATGAAGAATGAACAAGGATCAATGATCAATGAAGAATGAACGATGAAGAATGAACAAGGATCAATGGTCAATGAAGAATGAACGATGAAGAATGAACAAGGATCAATGATCAATGAAGAATGAACGATGAAGAATGAACAAGGATCAATGATCAATGAAGAATGAACGATGAAGAATGAACAAGGATCAATGATCAATGAAGAATGAACGATGAAGAATGAACAAGGATCAATGATCAATGAAGAATGAACAAGGATCAATGATAAATGAAGAATGAACGATGAAGAATGAACAAGGATTAATGGTCAATGACGAATGAACGATGAAGAATGAACAAGGATCAATGATCAATGAAGAATGAACGATGAAGAATGAACAAGGATCAATGATCAATGAAGAATGAACGATGAAGAATGAACAAGGATCAATGGTCAATGACGAATGAACGATGAAGAATGAACAAGGATCAATGATCAATGAAGAATGAACGATGAAGAATGAACAAGGATTAATGATCAATGAAGAATGAACGATGAAGAATGAACAAGGATTAATGGTCAATGACGAATGAACGATGAAGAATGAACAAGGATCAATGATTAATGAAGAATGAATGATAAAGAATGCACAAGGATCAATGATCAATGAAGAATGAACGATGAAGAATGAACAAGGATCAATAGTCAATGACGAATGAACGATGAAGAATGAACAAGGATCAATGATCAATGAATAATGAACGATGAAGAATGAACAAGGATCAATGATGAATGAAGAATGAACGATGAAGAATGAACAAGGATCAATGATCAATGAAGAATGAACGATGAAGAATGAACAAGGATCAATGATCAATGAAGAATGAACAAGGATCAATGATAAATGAAGAATGAACGATGAAGAATGAACAAGGATTAATGGTCAATGACGAATGAACGATGAAGAATGAACAAGGATCAATGATCAATGAAGAATGAACGATGAAGAATGAACAAGGATCAATGATCAATGAAGAATGAACGATGAAGAATGAACAAGGATCAATGATCAATGAAGAATGAACGATGAAGAATGAACAAGGATCAATGATCAATGAAGAATGAACGATGAAGAATGAACAAGGATCAATGCTCAATGAAGAATGAACGATGAAGAATGAACAAGGATCAATTATCAATGACAAATGAACGATGAAGAATGAACAAGGATCAATGATCAATGAAGAATGAACGATGAAGAATGAACAAGGATCAATGATCAATGAAGAATGAACGATGAAGAATGAACAAGGATCAATGATCAATGAAGAATGAACGATGAAGAATGAACAAGGATTAATGATCAATGAAGAATGAACAAGGATCAATGATCAATGAAGAATGAACAAGGATCAATGATCAATGAAGAATGAACGATGAAGAATAAACAAGGATCAATGATCAATGAAGAATGAACGATGAAGAATGAACAAGGATCAATGATCAATGAAGAATGAACGATGAAGAATGAACAAGGATCAATGATCAATGAAGAATGAACGATGAAGAATGAACAAGGATCAATGATCAATGAAGAATGAACGTTGAAGAATGAACAAGGATCAATGATCAATGAAGAATGAACGATGAAGAATGAACAAGGATCAATGATCAATGAAGAATGAACAAGGATCAATGATAAATGAAGAATGAACGATGAAGAATGAACAAGGATTAATGGTCAATGACGAATGAACGATGAAGAATGAACAAGGATCAATGATCAATGAAGAATGAACGATGAAGAATGAACAAGGATCAATGATCAATGAAGAATGAACGATGAAGAATGAACAAGGATCAATGATCAATGAAGAATGAACGATGAAGAATGAACAAGGATCAATGATCAATGAAGAATGAACGATGAAGAATGAACAAGGATCAATAATCAATGAAGAATGAACGATGAAGAATGAACAAGGATCAATGATCCATGAAGAATGAACAAGGATCAATGATAAATGAAGAATGAACGATGAAGAATGAACAAGGATTAATGGTCAATGACGAATGAACGATGAAGAATGAACAAGGATCAATGATCAATGAAGAATGAACGATGAAGAATGAACAAGGATCAATGATCAATGAAGAATGAACGATGAAGAATGAACAAGGATTAATGATCAATGAAGAATGAACGATGAAGAATGAACAAGGATTAATGATTAATGAAGAATGAACGATGAAGAATGAACAAGGATTAATGGTCAATGACGAATGAACGATGAAGAATGAACAAGGATCAATGATCAATGAAGAATGATCGATGAAGAATGAACAAGGATTAATGGTCAATGACGAATGAACGATGAAGAATGAACAAGGATCAATGATCAATGAAGAATGAACGATGAAGAATGAACAAGGATCAATGCTCAATGAAGAATGAACGATGAAGAATGAACAAGGATCAATTATCAATGACAAATGAACGATGAAGAATGAACAAGGATCAATGATCAATGAAGAATGAACGATGAAGAATGAACAAGGATCAATGATCAATGAAGAATGAACGATGAAGAATGAACAAGGATCAATGATCAATGAAGAATGAACGATGAAGAATGAACAAGGATCAATGATCAATGAAGAATGAACGTTGAAGAATGAACAAGGATCAATGATCAATGAAGAATGAACGATGAAGAATGAACAAGGATCAATGATCAATGAAGAATGAACAAGGATCAATGATAAATGAAGAATGAACGATGAAGAATGAACAAGGATTAATGGTCAATGACGAATGAACGATGAAGAATGAACAAGGATCAATGATCAATGAAGAATGAACGATGAAGAATGAACAAGGATCAATGATCAATGAAGAATGAACGATGAAGAATGAACAAGGATCAATGATCCATGAAGAATGAACGATGAAGAATGAACAAGGATCAATGATCAATGAAGAATGAACGATGAAGAATGAACAAGGATCAATAATCAATGAAGAATGAACGATGAAGAATGAACAAGGATCAATGATCCATGAAGAATGAACAAGGATCAATGATAAATGAAGAATGAACGATGAAGAATGAACAAGGATTAATGGTCAATGACGAATGAACGATGAAGAATGAACAAGGATCAATGATCAATGAAGAATGAACGATGAAGAATGAACAAGGATCAATGATCAATGAAGAATGAACGATGAAGAATGAACAAGGATCAATGGTCAATGACGAATGAACGATGAAGAATGAACAAGGATCAATGATCAATGAAGAATGAACGATGAAGAATGAACAAGGATTAATGATCAATGAAGAATGAACGATGAAGAATGAACAAGGATTAATGATTAATGAAGAATGAACGATGAAGAATGAACAAGGATTAATGGTCAATGACGAATGAACGATGAAGAATGAACAAGGATCAATGATCAATGAAGAATGATCGATGAAGAATGAACAAGGATTAATGGTCAATGACGAATGAACGATGAAGAATGAACAAGGATCAATGATCAATGAAGAATGAACGATGAAGAATGAACAAGGATCAATGCTCAATGAAGAATGAACGATGAAGAATGAACAAGGATCAATGATCAATGAAGAATGAACGATGAAGAATGAACAAGGATCAATGATCAATGAAGAATGAACGATGAAGAATGAACAAGGATTAATGATCAATGAAGAATGAACAAGGATCAATGATCAATGAAGAATGAACAAGGATCAATTATCAATGACAAATGAACGATGAAGAATGAACAAGGATCAATGATCAATGAAGAATGAACGATGAAGAATGAACAAGGATCAATGATCAATGAAGAATGAACGATGAAGAATGAACAAGGATCAATGATCAATGAAGAATGAACGATGAAGAATGAACAAGGATTAATGATCAATGAAGAATGAACAAGGATCAATGATCAATGAAGAATGAACAAGGATCAATGATCAATGAAGAATGAACGATGAAGAATGAACACGGATCAATGATCAATGAAGAATGAACGATGAAGAATGAACAAGGATCAATGATCAATGAAGAATGAACGATGAAGAATGAACAAGGATCAATGATCAATGAAGAATGAACGATGAAGAATGAACAAGGATCAATGATCAATGAAGAATGAACGTTGAAGAATGAACAAGGATCAATGATCAATGAAGAATGAACGATGAAGAATGAACAAGGATCAATGATCAATGAAGAATGAACGATGAAGAATGAACAAGGATCAATGATCAATGAAGAATGAACGATGAAGAATGAACAAGGATCAATGATCAATGAAGAATGAACGTTGAAGAATGAACAAGGATCAATGATCAATGAAGAATGAACGATGAAGAATGAACAAGGATCAATGATCAATGAAGAATGAACAAGGATCAATGATAAATGAAGAATGAACGATGAAGAATGAACAAGGATTAATGGTCAATGACGAATGAACGATGAAGAATGAACAAGGATCAATGATCAATGAAGAATGAACGATGAAGAATGAACAAGGATCAATGATCAATGAAGAATGAACGATGAAGAATGAACAAGGATCAATGATCAATGAAGAATGAACGATGAAGAATGAACAAGGATCAATGATCAATGAAGAATGAACAAGGATCAATGATAAATGAAGAATGAACGATGAAGAATGAACAAGGATTAATGGTCAATGACGAATGAACGATGAAGAATGAACAAGGATCAATGATCAATGAAGAATGAACGATGAAGAATGAACAAGGATCAATGATCAATGAAGAATGAACGATGAAGAATGAACAAGGATCAATGATCAATGAAGAATGAACGATGAAGAATGAACAAGGATCAATGATCCATGAAGAATGAACAAGGATCAATGATAAATGAAGAATGAACGATGAAGAATGAACAAGGATTAATGGTCAATGACGAATGAACGATGAAGAATGAACAAGGATCAATGATCAATGAAGAATGAACGATGAAGAATGAACAAGGATCAATGATCAATGAAGAATGAACGATGAAGAATGAACAAGGATCAATGGTCAATGACGAATGAACGATGAAGAATGAACAAGGATCAATGATCAATGAAGAATGAACGATGAAGAATGAACAAGGATTAATGATCAATGAAGAATGAACGATGAAGAATGAACAAGGATTAATGATTAATGAAGAATGAACGATGAAGAATGAACAAGGATTAATGGTCAATGACGAATGAACGATGAAGAATGAACAAGGATCAATGATCAATGAAGAATGATCGATGAAGAATGAACAAGGATTAATGGTCAATGACGAATGAACGATGAAGAATGAACAAGGATCAATGATCAATGAAGAATGAACGATGAAGAATGAACAAGAATCAATGCTCAATGAAGAATGAACGATGAAGAATGAACAAGGATCAATTATCAATGACAAATGAACGATGAAGAATGAACAAGGATCAATGATCAATGAAGAATGAACGATGAAGAATGAACAAGGATCAATGATCAATGAAGAATGAACGATGAAGAATGAACAAGGATCAATGATCAATGAAGAATGAACGATGAAGAATGAACAAGGATTAATGATCAATGAAGAATGAACAAGGATCAATGATCAATGAAGAATGAACAAGGATCAATGATCAATGAAGAATGAACGATGAAGAATGAACAAGGATCAATGATCAATGAAGAATGAACGATGAAGAATGAACAAGGATCAATGATCAATGAAGAATGAACGATGAAGAATGAACAAGGATCAATGATCAATGAAGAATGAACGATGAAGAATGAACAAGGATCAATGCTCAATGAAGAATGAACGATGAAGAATGAACAAGGATCAATTATCAATGACAAATGAACGATGAAGAATGAACAAGGATCAATGATCAATGAAGAATGAACGATGAAGAATGAACAAGGATCAATGATCAATGAAGAATGAACGATGAAGAATGAACAAGGATCAATGATCAATGAAGAATGAACGATGAAGAATGAACAAGGATCAATGATCAATGAAGAATGAACGTTGAAGAATGAACAAGGATCAATGATCAATGAAGAATGAACGATGAAGAATGAACAAGGATCAATGATCAATGAAGAATGAACAAGGATCAATGATAAATGAAGAATGAACGATGAAGAATGAACAAGGATTAATGGTCAATGACGAATGAACGATGAAGAATGAACAAGGATCAATGATCAATGAAGAATGAACGATGAAGAATGAACAAGGATCAATGATCAATGAAGAATGAACGATGAAGAATGAACAAGGATCAATGATCAATGAAGAATGAACGATGAAGAATGAACAAGGATCAATGATCAATGAAGAATGAACGATGAAGAATGAACAAGGATCAATAATCAATGAAGAATGAACGATGAAGAATGAACAAGGATCAATGATCCATGAAGAATGAACAAGGATCAATGATAAATGAAGAATGAACGATGAAGAATGAACAAGGATTAATGGTCAATGACGAATGAACGATGAAGAATGAACAAGGATCAATGATCAATGAAGAATGAACGATGAAGAATGAACAAGGATCAATGATCAATGAAGAATGAACGATGAAGAATGAACAAGGATCAATGATCAATGAAGAATGAACGATGAAGAATGAACAAGGATCAATGATCAATGAAGAATGAACGATGAAGAATGAACAAGGATCAATGATCAATGAAGAATGAACGATGAAGAATGAACAAGGATCAATAATCAATGAAGAATGAACGATGAAGAATGAACAAGGATCAATGATCCATGAAGAATGAACAAGGATCAATGATAAATGAAGAATGAACGATGAAGAATGAACAAGGATTAATGGTCAATGACGAATGAACGATGAAGAATGAACAAGGATCAATGATCAATGAAGAATGAACGATGAAGAATGAACAAGGATCAATGATCAATGAAGAATGAACGATGAAGAATGAACAAGGATCAATGGTCAATGACGAATGAACGATGAAGAATGAACAAGGATCAATGATCAATGAAGAATAAACGATGAAGAATGAACAAGGATTAATGATCAATGAAGAATGAACGATGAAGAATGAACAAGGATTAATGATTAATGAAGAATGAACGATGAAGAATGAACAAGGATTAATGGTCAATGACGAATGAACGATGAAGAATGAACAAGGATCAATGATCAATGAAGAATGATCGATGAAGAATGAACAAGGATTAATGGTCAATGACGAATGAACGATGAAGAATGAACAAGGATCAATGATCAATGAAGAATGAACGATGAAGAATGAACAAGGATCAATGCTCAATGAAGAATGAACGATGAAGAATGAACAAGGATCAATGATCAATGAAGAATGAACGATGAAGAATGAACAAGGATCAATGATCAATGAAGAATGAACGATGAAGAATGAACAAGGATTAATGATCAATGAAGAATGAACAAGGATCAATGATCAATGAAGAATGAACAAGGATCAATTATCAATGACAAATGAACGATGAAGAATGAACAAGGATCAATGATCAATGAAGAATGAACGATGAAGAATGAACAAGGATCAATGATCAATGAAGAATGAACGATGAAGAATGAACAAGGATCAATGATCAATGAAGAATGAACGATGAAGAATGAACAAGGATTAATGATCAATGAAGAATGAACAAGGATCAATGATCAATGAAGAATGAACAAGGATCAATGATCAATGAAGAATGAACGATGAAGAATGAACAAGGATCAATGATCAATGAAGAATGAACGATGAAGAATGAACAAGGATCAATGATCAATGAAGAATGAACGATGAAGAATGAACAAGGATCAATGATCAATGAAGAATGAACGATGAAGAATGAACAAGGATCAATGATCAATGAAGAATGAACGTTGAAGAATGAACAAGGATCAATGATCAATGAAGAATGAACGATGAAGAATGAACAAGGATCAATGATCAATGAAGAATGAACGATGAAGAATGAACAAGGATCAATGATCAATGAAGAATGAACGATGAAGAATGAACAAGGATCAATGATCAATGAAGAATGAACGTTGAAGAATGAACAAGGATCAATGATCAATGAAGAATGAACGATGAAGAATGAACAAGGATCAATGATCAATGAAGAATGAACAAGGATCAATGATAAATGAAGAATGAACGATGAAGAATGAACAAGGATTAATGGTCAATGACGAATGAACGATGAAGAATGAACAAGGATCAATGATCAATGAAGAATGAACGATGAAGAATGAACAAGGATCAATGATCAATGAAGAATGAACGATGAAGAATGAACAAGGATCAATGATCAATGAAGAATGAACGATGAAGAATGAACAAGGATCAATGATCAATGAAGAATGAACAAGGATCAATGATAAATGAAGAATGAACGATGAAGAATGAACAAGGATTAATGGTCAATGACGAATGAACGATGAAGAATGAACAAGGATCAATGATCAATGAAGAATGAACGATGAAGAATGAACAAGGATCAATGATCAATGAAGAATGAACGATGAAGAATGAACAAGGATCAATGATCAATGAAGAATGAACGATGAAGAATGAACAAGGATCAATGATCCATGAAGAATGAACAAGGATCAATGATAAATGAAGAATGAACGATGAAGAATGAACAAGGATTAATGGTCAATGACGAATGAACGATGAAGAATGAACAAGGATCAATGATCAATGAAGAATGAACGATGAAGAATGAACAAGGATCAATGATCAATGAAGAATGAACGATGAAGAATGAACAAGGATCAATGATCAATGAAGAATGAACGTTGAAGAATGAACAAGGATCAATGATCAATGAAGAATGAACGATGAAGAATGAACAAGGATCAATGATCAATGAAGAATGAACAAGGATCAATGATAAATGAAGAATGAACGATGAAGAATGAACAAGGATTAATGGTCAATGACGAATGAACGATGAAGAATGAACAAGGATCAATGATCAATGAAGAATGAACGATGAAGAATGAACAAGGATCAATGATCAATGAAGAATGAACGATGAAGAATGAACAAGGATCAATGATCAATGAAGAATGAACGATGAAGAATGAACAAGGATCAATGATCAATGAAGAATGAACGATGAAGAATGAACAAGGATCAATGATCCATGAAGAATGAACAAGGATCAATGATAAATGAAGAATGAACGATGAAGAATGAACAAGGATTAATGGTCAATGACGAATGAACGATGAAGAATGAACAAGGATCAATGATCAATGAAGAATGAACGATGAAGAATGAACAAGGATCAATAGTCAATGACGAATGAACGATGAAGAATGAACAAGGATCAATGATCAATGAATAATGAACGATGAAGAATGAACAAGGATCAATGATGAATGACGAATGAACGATGAAGAATGAACAAGGATCAATGATGAATGAAGAATGAACGATGAAGAATGAACAAGGATCAATGATCAATGAAGAATGAACGATGAAGAATGAACAAGGATCAATGATCAATGAAGAATGAACAAGGATCAATGATAAATGAAGAATGAACGATGAAGAATGAACAAGGATTAATGGTCAATGACGAATGAACGATGAAGAATGAACAAGGATCAATGATCAATGAAGAATGAACGATGAAGAATGAACAAGGATCAATGATCAATGAAGAATGAACGATGAAGAATGAACAGGATCAATGGTCAATGACGAATGAACGATGAAGAATGAACAAGGATCAATGATCAATGAAGAATGAACGATGAAGAATGAACAAGGATCAATGATCAATGAAGAATGAACGATGAAGAATGAACAAGGATTAATGATCAATGAAGAATGAACAAGGATCAATGATCAATGAAGAATGAATAAGGATCAATGATCAATGAAGAATGAACGATGAAGAATGAACAAGGATCAATGATCAATGAAGAATGAACGATGAAGAATGAACAAGGATTAATGATCAATGAAGAATGAACAAGGATCAATGATCAATGAAGAATGAACAAGGATCAATGATCAATGAAGAATGAACGATGAAGAATGAACAAGGATCAATGATCAATGAAGAATGAACGATGAAGAATGAACAAGGATCAATGATCAATGAAGAATGAACGATGAAGAATGAACAAGGATCAATGATCAATGAAGAATGAACGATGAAGAATGAACAAGGATCAATGATCAATGAAGAATGAACGTTGAAGAATGAACAAGGATCAATGATCAATGAAGAATGAACGATGAAGAATGAACAAGGATCAATGATCAATGAAGAATGAACAAGGATCAATGATAAATGAAGAATGAACGATGAAGAATGAACAAGGATTAATGGTCAATGACGAATGAACGATGAAGAATGAACAAGGATCAATGATCAATGAAGAATGAACGATGAAGAATGAACAAGGATCAATGATCAATGAAGAATGAACGATGAAGAATGAACAAGGATCAATAATCAATGAAGAATGAACGATGAAGAATGAACAAGGATCAATGATCAATGAAGAATGAACGATGAAGAATGAACAAGGATCAATGATCAATGAAGAATGAACGATGAAGAATGAACAAGGATCAATGATCAATGAAGAATGAACAAGGATCAATGATAAATGAAGAATGAACGATGAAGAATGAACAAGGATTAATGGTCAATGACGAATGAACGATGAAGAATGAACAAGGATCAATGATCAATGAAGAATGAACGATGAAGAATGAACAAGGATCAATGATCAATGAAGAATGAACGATGAAGAATGAACAAGGATCAATGGTCAATGACGAATGAACGATGAAGAATGAACAAGGATCAATGATCAATGAAGAATGAACGATGAAGAATGAACAAGGATTAATGATCAATGAAGAATGAACGATGAAGAATGAACAAGGATTAATGGTCAATGACGAATGAACGATGAAGAATGAACAAGGATCAATGATTAATGAAGAATGAACGATAAAGAATGCACAAGGATGAATGATCAATGAAGAATGAACGATGAAGAATGAACAAGGATCAATAGTCAATGACGAATGAACGATGAAGAATGAACAAGGATCAATGATCAATGAATAATGAACGATGAAGAATGAACAAGGATCAATGATGAATGACGAATGAACGATGAAGAATGAACAAGGATCAATGATGAATGAAGAATGAACGATGAAGAATGAACAAGGATCAATGATCAATGAAGAATGAACGATGAAGAATGAACAAGGATCAATGATCAATGAAGAATGAACAAGGATCAATGATAAATGAAGAATGAACGATGAAGAATGAACAAGGATTAATGGTCAATGACGAATGAATGATGAAGAATGAACAAGGATCAATGATCAATGAAGAATGAACGATGAAGAATGAACAAGGATCAATGATCAATGAAGAATGAACGATGAAGAATGAACAAGGATCAATGGTCAATGACGAATGAACGATGAAGAATGAACAAGGATCAATGATCAATGAAGAATGAACGATGAAGAATGAACAAGGATTAATGATCAATGAAGAATGAACGATGAAGAATGAACAAGGATTAATGGTCAATGACGAATGAACGATGAAGAATGAACAAGGATCAATGATCAATGAAGAATGATCGATGAAGAATGAACAAGGATTAATGGTCAATGACGAATGAACAATGAAGAATGAACAAGGATCAATGATCAATGAAGAATGAACGATGAAGAATGAACAAGGATCAATGCTCAATGAAGAATGAACGATGAAGAATGAACAAGGATCAATTATCAATGACAAATGAACGATGAAGAATGAACACGGATCAATGATCAATGAAGAATGAACGATGAAGAATGAACAAGGATCAATGATCAATGAAGAATGAACGATGAAGAATGAACAAGGATCAATGCTCAATGACGAATGAACGATGAAGAATGAACAAGGATCAATGATCAATGAAGAATTAATGATGAAGAATGAACAAGGATTAATGATCAATGAAGAATGAACAAGGATCAATGATCAATGAAGAATGAACAAGGATCAATGATCAATGAAGAATGAACGATGAAGAATGAACAAGGATCAATGATCAATGAAGAATGAACGATGAAGAATGAACAAGGATCAATGATCAATGAAGAATGAACGATGAAGAATGAACAAGGATCAATGATCAATGAAGAATGAACGATGAAGAATGAACAAGGATCAATGATCAATGAAGAATGAACGATGAAGAATGAACAAGGATCAATGATCAATGAAGAATGAACGATGAAGAATGAACAAGGATCAATGATCAATGAAGAATGAACGATGAAGAATGAACAAGGATCAATGGTCAATGACGAATGAACGATGAAGAATGAACAAGGATCAATGATAAATGAAGAATGAACGATGAAGAATGAACAAGGATCAATGATCAATGAAGAATGAACGATGAAGAATGAACAAGGATTAATGGTCAATGACGAATGAACGATGAAGAATGAACAAGGATCAATGATCAATGAAGAATGAACGATGAAGAATGAACAAGGATCAATGATCAATGAAGAATGAACGATGAAGAATGAACAAGGATCAATGGTCAATGACGAATGAACGATGAAGAATGAACAAGGATCAATGATCAATGAAGAATGAACGATGAAGAATGAACAAGGATTAATGATCAATGAAGAATGAACGATGAAGAATGAACAAGGATTAATGGTCAATGACGAATGAACGATGAAGAATGAACAAGGATCAATGATCAATGAAGAATGATCGATGAAGAATGAACAAGGATTAATGGTCAATGACGAATGAACAATGAAGAATGAACAAGGATCAATGATCAATGAAGAATGAACGATGAAGAATGAACAAGGATCAATGCTCAATGAAGAATGAACGATGAAGAATGAACAAGGATCAATTATCAATGACAAATGAACGATGAAGAATGAACACGGATCAATGATCAATGAAGAATGAACGATGAAGAATGAACAAGGATCAATGATCAATGAAGAATGAACGATGAAGAATGAACAAGGATCAATGCTCAATGACAAATGAACGATGAAGAATGAACAAGGATCAATGATCAATGAAGAATTAATGATGAAGAATGAACAAGGATTAATGATCAATGAAGAATGAACAAGGATCAATGATCAATGAAGAATGAACAAGGATCAATGATCAATGAAGAATGAACGATGAAGAATGAACAAGGATCAATGATCAATGAAGAATGAACGATGAAGAATGAACAAGGATCAATGATCAATGAAGAATGAACGATGAAGAATGAACAAGGATCAATGATCAATGAAGAATGAACGATGAAGAATGAACAAGGATCAATGATCAATGAAGAATGAACGATGAAGAATGAACAAGGATCAATGATCAATGAAGAATGAACGATGAAGAATGAACAAGGATCAATGGTCAATGACGAATGAACGATGAAGAATGAACAAGGATCAATGATAAATGAAGAATGAACGATGAAGAATGAACAAGGATCAATGATCAATGAAGAATGAACGATGAAGAATGAACAAGGATTAATGGTCAATGACGAATGAACGATGAAGAATGAACAAGGATCAATGATCAATGAAGAATGAACGATGAAGAATGAACAAGGATCAATGATCAATGAAGAATGAACGATGAAGAATGAACAAGGATCAATGGTCAATGACGAATGAACGATGAAGAATGAACAAGGATCAATGATCAATGAAGAATGAACGATGAAGAATGAACAAGGATTAATGATCAATGAAGAATGAACGATGAAGAATGAACAAGGATTAATGGTCAATGACGAATGAACGATGAAGAATGAACAAGGATCAATGATCAATGAAGAATGATCGATGAAGAATGAACAAGGATTCATGGTCAATGACGAATGAACAATGAAGAATGAACAAGGATCAATGATCAATGAAGAATGAACGATGAAGAATGAACAAGGATCAATGCTCAATGAAGAATGAACGATGAAGAATGAACAAGGATCAATTATCAATGACAAATGAACGATGAAGAATGAACAAGGATCAATGATCAATGAAGAATGAACGATGAAGAATGAACAAGGATCAATGATCAATGAAGAATGAACGATGAAGAATGAACAAGGATCAATGCTCAATGACGAATGAACGATGAAGAATGAACAAGGATCAATGATCAATGAAGAATTAATGATGAAGAATGAACAAGGATTAATGATCAATGAAGAATGAACAAGGATCAATGATCAATGAAGAATGAACAAGGATCAATGATCAATGAAGAATGAACGATGAAGAATGAACAAGGATCAATGATCAATGAAGAATGAACGATGAAGAATGAACAAGGATCAATGATCAATGAAGAATGAACGATGAAGAATGAACAAGGATCAATGATCAATGAAGAATGAACGATGAAGAATGAACAAGGATCAATGATCAATGAAGAATGAACGATGAAGAATGAACAAGGATCAATGATCAATGAAGAATGAACGATGAAGAATGAACAAGGATCAATGGTCAATGACGAATGAACGATGAAGAATGAACAAGGATCAATGATCAATGAAGAATGAATGATGAAGAATGAACAAGGATCAATGCTGAATGAAGAATGAACGATGAAGAATGAACAAGGATCAATAGTCAATGACAAATGAACGATGAAGAATGAACAAGGATCAATGCTCAATGAAGAATGAACGATGAAGAATGAACAAGGATCAATGATCAATGAAGAATGAACGATGAAGAATGAACAAGGATCAATGCTCAATGACGAATGAACGATGAAGAATGAACAAGGATCAATGATCAATGAAGAATTAATGATGAAGAATGAACAAGGATTAATGATCAATGAAGAATGAACAAGGATCAATGATCAATGAAGAATGAACAAGGATCAATGATCAATGAAGAATGAACGATGAAGAATGAACAAGGATCAATGATCAATGAAGAATGAACGATGAAGAATGAACAAGGATCAATGATCAATGAAGAATGAACGATGAAGAATGAACAAGGATCAATGATCAATGAAGAATGAACGATGAAGAATGAACAAGGATCAATGATCAATGAAGAATGAACGATGAAGAATGAACAAGGATCAATGATCAATGAAGAATGAACGATGAAGAATGAACAAGGATCAATGATCAATGAAGAATGAACGATGAAGAATGAACAAGGATCAATGGTCAATGACGAATGAACGATGAAGAATGAACAAGGATCAATGATCAATGAAGAATGAACGATGAAGAATGAACAAGGATCAATGATCAATGAAGAATGAACGATGAAGAATGAACAAGGATTAATGATCAATGAAGAATGAACAAGGATCAATGATCAATGAAGAATGAACAAGGATCAATGATCAATGAAGAATGAACAAGGATCAATGATCAATGAAGAATGAACGATGAAGAATGAACAAGGATCAATGATCAATGAAGAATGAATGATCAATGAAGAATGAACAAGGATCAATGATCAATGAAGAATGAACAAGGATAATGAAGAATGAACGATGAAGAATGAACAAGGATCAATGATCAATGAAGAATGAACGATGAAGAATGAACAAGGATCAATGATCAATGAAGAATGAAAGATGAAGAATGAACAAGGATCAATGATCAATGAAGAATGAACGATGAAGAATGAACAAGGATCAATGATCAATGAAGAATGAACGATGAAGAATGAACAAGGATCAATGATCAATGAAGAATGAACGATGAAGAATGAACAAGGATTAATGATCAATGAAGAATGAACAAGGATCAATGATCAATGAAGAATGAACAAGGATCAATGATCAATGAAGAATGAACGATGAAGAATGAACAAGGATCAATGATCAATGAAGAATGAACGATGAAGAATGAACAAGGATCAATTGTCAATGACGAATGAACGATGAAGAATGAACAAGGATCAATGATCAATGAAGAATGAACGATGAAGAATGAACAAGGATCAATGATCAATGAAGAATGAACGATGAAGAATCAACAAGGATTAATGATCAATGAAGAATGAACAAGGATCAATGATCAATGAAGAATGAACAAGGATCAATGATCAATGAAGAATGAACAAGGATCAATGATCAATGAAGAATGAACGATGAAGAATGAACAAGGATCAATGATCAATGAAGAATAAATGATCAATGAAGAATGAACAAGGATCAATGATCAATGAAGAATGAACAAGGATCAATGATCAATGAAGAATGAACGATGAAGAATGAACAAGGATCAATGATCAATGAAGAATGAACAATGAAGAATGAACAAGGATCAATGATCAATGAAGAATGAAAGATGAAGAATGAACAAGGATCAATGATCAATGAAGAATGAACGATGAAGAATGAACAAGGATCAATGATCAATGAAGAATGAACGATGAAGAATGAACAAGGATCAATGATCAATGAAGAATGAACGATGAAGAATGAACAAGGATTAATGATCAATGAAGAATGAACAAGGATCAATGATCAATGAAGAATGAACAAGGATCAATGATCAATGAAGAATGAACGATGAAGAATGAACAAGGATCAATGATCAATGAAGAATGAACGATGAAGAATGAACAAGGATCAATGATCAATGAAGAATGAACGATGAAGAATGAACAAGGATCAATGATCAATGAAGAATGAACGATGAAGAATGAACAAGGATCAATGATCAATGAAGAATGAACGTTGAAGAATGAACAAGGATCAATGATCAATGAAGAATGAACAAGGATCAATGATCAATGAAGAATGAACAAGGATCAATGATAAATGAAGAATGAACGATGAAGAATGAACAAGGATTAATGGTCAATGACGAATGAACGATGAAGAATGAACAAGGATCAATGATCAATGAAGAATGAACGATGAAGAATGAACAAGGATCAATGGTCAATGAAGAATGAACGATGAAGAATGAACAAGGATCAATGATCAATGAAGAATGAACGATGAAGAATGAACAAGGATCAATGATCAATGAAGAATGAACGATGAAGAATGAACAAGGATCAATGATCAATGAAGAATGAACGATGAAGAATGAACAAGGATCAATGATCAATGAAGAATGAACAAGGATCAATGATAAATGAAGAATGAACGATGAAGAATGAACAAGGATTAATGGTCAATGACGAATGAACGATGAAGAATGAACAAGGATCAATGATCAATGAAGAATGAACGATGAAGAATGAACAAGGATCAATGATCAATGAAGAATGAACGATGAAGAATGAACAAGGATCAATGGTCAATGACGAATGAACGATGAAGAATGAACAAGGATCAATGATCAATGAAGAATGAACGATGAAGAATGAACAAGGATTAATGATCAATGAAGAATGAACGATGAAGAATGAACAAGGATTAATGGTCAATGAAGAATGAACGATGAAGAATGAACAAGGATCAATGATTAATGAAGAATGAATGATAAAGAATGCACAAGGATCAATGATCAATGAAGAATGAACGATGAAGAATGAACAAGGATCAATAGTCAATGACGAATGAACGATGAAGAATGAACAAGGATCAATGATCAATGAATAATGAACGATGAAGAATGAACAAGGATCAATGATGAATGAAGAATGAACGATGAAGAATGAACAAGGATCAATGATCAATGAAGAATGAACGATGAAGAATGAACAAGGATCAATGATCAATGAAGAATGAACGATGAAGAATGAACAAGGATCAATGATCAATGAAGAATAAATGATCAATGAAGAATGAACAAGGATCAATGATCAATGAAGAATGAACAAGGATCAATGATCAATGAAGAATGAACGATGAAGAATGAACAAGGATCAATGATCAATGAAGAATGAACAATGAAGAATGAACAAGGATCAATGATCAATGAAGAATGAAAGATGAAGAATGAACAAGGATCAATGATCAATGAAGAATGAACGATGAAGAATGAACAAGGATCAATGATCAATGAAGAATGAAGGATGAAGAATGAACAAGGATCAATGATCAATGAAGAATGAACGATGAAGAATGAACAAGGATTAATGATCAATGAAGAATGAACAAGGATCAATGATCAATGAAGAATGAACAAGGATCAATGATCAATGAAGAATGAACGATGAAGAATGAACAAGGATCAATGATCAATGAAGAATGAACGATGAAGAATGAACAAGGATCAATGATCAATGAAGAATGAACGATGAAGAATGAACAAGGATCAATGATCAATGAAGAATGAACGATGAAGAATGAACAAGGATCAATGATCAATGAAGAATGAACGTTGAAGAATGAACAAGGATCAATGATCAATGAAGAATGAACGATGAAGAATGAACAAGGATCAATGATCAATGAAGAATGAACAAGGATCAATGATAAATGAAGAATGAACGATGAAGAATGAACAAGGATTAATGGTCAATGACGAATGAACGATGAAGAATGAACAAGGATCAATGATCAATGAAGAATGAACGATGAAGAATGAACAAGGATCAATGGTCAATGAAGCATGAACGATGAAGAATGAACAAGGATCAATGATCAATGAAGAATGAACGATGAAGAATGAACAAGGATCAATGATCAATGAAGAATGAACGATGAAGAATGAACAAGGATCAATGATCAATGAAGAATGAACGATGAAGAATGAACAAGGATCAATGATCAATGAAGAATGAACAAGGATCAATGATAAATGAAGAATGAACGATGAAGAATGAACAAGGATTAATGGTCAATGACGAATGAACGATGAAGAATGAACAAGGATCAATGATCAATGAAGAATGAACGATGAAGAATGAACAAGGATCAATGATCAATGAAGAATGAACGATGAAGAATGAACAAGGATCAATGGTCAATGACGAATGAACGATGAAGAATGAACAAGGATCAATGATCAATGAAGAATGAACAATGAAGAATGAACAAGGATTAATGATCAATGAAGAATGAACGATGAAGAATGAACAAGGATTAATGGTCAATGACGAATGAACGATGAAGAATGAACAAGGATCAATGATTAATGAAGAATGAATGATAAAGAATGCACAAGGATCAATGATCAATGAAGAATGAACGATGAAGAATGAACAAGGATCAATAGTCAATGACGAATGAACGATGAAGAATGAACAAGGATCAATGATCAATGAATAATGAACGATGAAGAATGAACAAGGATCAATGATGAATGAAGAATGAACGATGAAGAATGAACAAGGATCAATGATCAATGAAGAATGAACGATGAAGAATGAACAAGGATCAATGATCAATGAAGAATGAACAAGGATCAATGATAAATGAAGAATGAACGATGAAGAATGAACAAGGATTAATGGTCAATGACGAATGAACGATGAAGAATGAACAAGGATCAATGATCAATGAAGAATGAACGATGAAGAATGAACAAGGATCAATGATCAATGAAGAATGAACGATGAAGAATGAACAAGGATCAATGGTCAATGACGAATGAACGATGAAGAATGAACAAGGATCAATGATCAATGAAGAATGAACGTGAAGAATGAACAAGGATTAATGATTAATGAAGAATGAACGATGAAGAATGAACAAGGATTAATGGTCAATGACGAATGAACGATGAAGAATGAACAAGGATCAATGATCAATGAAGAATGATCGATGAAGAATGAACAAGGATTAATGGTCAATGACGAATGAACGATGAAGAATGAACAAGGATCAATGATCAATGAAGAATGAACGATGAAGAATGAACAAGGATCAATGCTCAATGAAGAATGAACGATGAAGAATGAACAAGGATCAATTATCAATGACAAATGAACGATGAAGAATGAACAAGGATCAATGATCAATGAAGAATGAACGATGAAGAATGAACAAGGATCAATGATCAATGAAGAATGAACGATGAAGAATGAACAAGGATCAATGATCAATGAAGAATGAACGATGAAGAATGAACAAGGATTAATGATCAATGAAGAATGAACAAGGATCAATGATCAATGAAGAATGAACAAGGATCAATGATCAATGAAGAATGAACGATGAAGAATAAACAAGGATCAATGATCAATGAAGAATGAACGATGAAGAATGAACAAGGATCAATGATCAATGAAGAATGAACGATGAAGAATGAACAAGGATCAATGATCAATGAAGAATGAACGATGAAGAATGAACAAGGATCAATGATCAATGAAGAATGAACGTTGAAGAATGAACAAGGATCAATGATCAATGAAGAATGAACGATGAAGAATGAACAAGGATCAATGATCAATGAAGAATGAACAAGGATCAATGATAAATGAAGAATGAACGATGAAGAATGAACAAGGATTAATGGTCAATGACGAATGAACGATGAAGAATGAACAAGGATCAATGATCAATGAAGAATGAACGATGAAGAATGAACAAGGATCAATGATCAATGAAGAATGAACGATGAAGAATGAACAAGGATCAATGATCAATGAAGAATGAACGATGAAGAATGAACAAGGATCAATGATCAATGAAGAATGAACGATGAAGAATGAACAAGGATCAATGATCAATGAAGAATGAACGATGAAGAATGAACAAGGATTAATGATCAATGAAGAATGAACAAGGATCAATGATCAATGAAGAATGAACAAGGATCAATGATCAATGAAGAATGAACGATGAAGAATGAACAAGGATCAATGATCAATGAAGAATGAACGATGAAGAATGAACAAGGATCAATGGTCAATGACGAATGAACGATGAAGAATGAACAAGGATCAATGATCAATGAAGAATGAACGATGAAGAATGAACAAGGATCAATGATCAATGAAGAATGAACGATGAAGAATCAACAAGGATTAATGATCAATGAAGAATGAACAAGGATCAATGATCAATGAAGAATGAACAAGGATCAATGATCAATGAAGAATGAACAAGGATCAATGATCAATGAAGAATGAACGATGAAGAATGAACAAGGATCAATGATCAATGAAGAATAAATGATCAATGAAGAATGAACAAGGATCAATGATCAATGAAGAATGAACAAGGATCAATGATCAATGAAGAATGAACGATGAAGAATGAACAAGGATCAATGATCAATGAAGAATGAACAATGAAGAATGAACAAGGATCAATGATCAATGAAGAATGAAAGATGAAGAATGAACAAGGATCAATGATCAATGAAGAATGAACGATGAAGAATGAACAAGGATCAATGATCAATGAAGAATGAACGATGAAGAATGAACAAGGATCAATGATCAATGAAGAATGAACGATGAAGAATGAACAAGGATTAATGATCAATGAAGAATGAACAAGGATCAATGATCAATGAAGAATGAACAAGGATCAATGATCAATGAAGAATGAACGATGAAGAATGAACAAGGATCAATGATCAATGAAGAATGAACGATGAAGAATGAACAAGGATTAATGATCAATGAAGAATGAACGATGAAGAATGAACAAGGATTAATGGTCAATGAAGAATGAACGATGAAGAATGAACAAGGATCAATGATTAATGAAGAATGAATGATAAAGAATGCACAAGGATCAATGATCAATGAAGAATGAACGATGAAGAATGAACAAGGATCAATAGTCAATGACGAATGAATGATGAAGAATGAACAAGGATCAATGATCAATGAAGAATGAACGATGAAGAATGAACAAGGATCAATGATCAATGAAGAATGAACAATGAAGAATGAACAAGGATCAATGATCAATGAAGAATGAAAGATGAAGAATGAACAAGGATCAATGATCAATGAAGAATAAATGATCAATGAAGAATGAACAAGGATCAATGATCAATGAAGAATGAACAAGGATCAATGATCAATGAAGAATGAACGATGAAGAATGAACAAGGATCAATGATCAATGAAGAATGAACAATGAAGAATGAACAAGGATCAATGATCAATGAAGAATGAAAGATGAAGAATGAACAAGGATCAATGATCAATGAAGAATGAACGATGAAGAATGAACAAGGATCAATGATCAATGAAGAATGAACGATGAAGAATGAACAAGGATCAATGATCAATGAAGAATGAACGATGAAGAATGAACAAGGATTAATGATCAATGAAGAATGAACAAGGATCAATGATCAATGAAGAATGAACAAGGATCAATGATCAATGAAGAATGAACGATGAAGAATGAACAAGGATCAATGATCAATGAAGAATGAACGATGAAGAATGAACAAGGATCAATGATCAATGAAGAATGAACGATGAAGAATGAACAAGGATCAATGATCAATGAAGAATGAACGATGAAGAATGAACAAGGATCAATGATCAATGAAGAATGAACGTTGAAGAATGAACAAGGATCAATGATCAATGAAGAATGAACGATGAAGAATGAACAAGGATCAATGATCAATGAAGAATGAACAAGGATCAATGATAAATGAAGAATGAACGATGAAGAATGAACAAGGATTAATGGTCAATGACGAATGAACGATGAAGAATGAACAAGGATCAATGATCAATGAAGAATGAACGATGAAGAATGAACAAGGATCAATGGTCAATGAAGAATGAACGATGAAGAATGAACAAGGATCAATGATCAATGAAGAATGAACGATGAAGAATGAACAAGGATCAATGATCAATGAAGAATGAACGATGAAGAATGAACAAGGATCAATGATCAATGAAGAATGAACGATGAAGAATGAACAAGGATCAATGATCAATGAAGAATGAACAAGGATCAATGATAAATGAAGAATGAACGATGAAGAATGAACAAGGATTAATGGTCAATGACGAATGAACGATGAAGAATGAACAAGGATCAATGATCAATGAAGAATGAACGATGAAGAATGAACAAGGATCAATGATCAATGAAGAATGAACGATGAAGAATGAACAAGGATCAATGGTCAATGACGAATGAACGATGAAGAATGAACAAGGATCAATGATCAATGAAGAATGAACGATGAAGAATGAACAAGGATTAATGATCAATGAAGAATGAACGATGAAGAATGAACAAGGATTAATGGTCAATGACGAATGAACGATGAAGAATGAACAAGGATCAATGATTAATGAAGAATGAATGATAAAGAATGCACAAGGATCAATGATCAATGAAGAATGAACGATGAAGAATGAACAAGGATCAATAGTCAATGACGAATGAACGATGAAGAATGAACAAGGATCAATGATCAATGAATAATGAACGATGAAGAATGAACAAGGATCAATGATGAATGAAGAATGAACGATGAAGAATGAACAAGAATCAATGATCAATGAAGAATGAACGATGAAGAATGAACAAGGATCAATGATCAATGAAGAATGAACAAGGATCAATGATAAATGAAGAATGAACGATGAAGAATGAACAAGGATTAATGGTCAATGACGAATGAACGATGAAGAATGAACAAGGATCAATGATCAATGAAGAATGAACGATGAAGAATGAACAAGGATCAATGATCAATGAAGAATGAACGATGAAGAATGAACAAGGATCAATGGTCAATGACGAATGAACGATGAAGAATGAACAAGGATCAATGATCAATGAAGAATGAACGTGAAGAATGAACAAGGATTAATGATTAATGAAGAATGAACGATGAAGAATGAACAAGGATTAATGGTCAATGACGAATGAACGATGAAGAATGAACAAGGATCAATGATCAATGAAGAATGATCGATGAAGAATGAACAAGGATTAATGGTCAATGACGAATGAACGATGAAGAATGAACAAGGATCAATGATCAATGAAGAATGAACGATGAAGAATGAACAAGGATCAATGCTCAATGAAGAATGAACGATGAAGAATGAACAAGGATCAATTATCAATGACAAATGAACGATGAAGAATGAACAAGGATCAATGATCAATGAAGAATGAACGATGAAGAACGAACAAGGATCAATGATCAATGAAGAATGAACGATGAAGAATGAACAAGGATCAATGATCAATGAAGAATGAACGATGAAGAATGAACAAGGATTAATGATCAATGAAGAATGAACAAGGATCAATGATCAATGAAGAATGAACAAGGATCAATGATCAATGAAGAATGAACGATGAAGAATAAACAAGGATCAATGATCAATGAAGAATGAACGATGAAGAATGAACAAGGATCAATGATCAATGAAGAATGAACGATGAAGAATGAACAAGGATCAATGATCAATGAAGAATGAACGATGAAGAATGAACAAGGATCAATGATCAATGAAGAATGAACGTTGAAGAATGAACAAGGATCAATGATCAATGAAGAATGAACGATGAAGAATGAACAAGGATCAATGATCAATGAAGAATGAACAAGGATCAATGATAAATGAAGAATGAACGATGAAGAATGAACAAGGATTAATGGTCAATGACGAATGAACGATGAAGAATGAACAAGGATCAATGATCAATGAAGAATGAACGATGAAGAATGAACAAGGATCAATGATCAATGAAGAATGAACGATGAAGAATGAACAAGGATCAATGATCAATGAAGAATGAACGATGAAGAATGAACAAGGATCAATGATCAATGAAGAATGAACGATGAAGAATGAACAAGGATCAATAATCAATGAAGAATGAACGATGAAGAATGAACAAGGATCAATGATCCATGAAGAATGAACAAGGATCAATGATAAATGAAGAATGAACGATGAAGAATGAACAAGGATTAATGGTCAATGACGAATGAACGATGAAGAATGAACAAGGATCAATGATCAATGAAGAATGAACGATGAAGAATGAACAAGGATCAATGATCAATGAAGAATGAACGATGAAGAATGAACAAGGATTAATGATCAATGAAGAATGAACGATGAAGAATGAACAAGGATTAATGATTAATGAAGAATGAACGATGAAGAATGAACAAGGATTAATGGTCAATGACGAATGAACGATGAAGAATGAACAAGGATCAATGATCAATGAAGAATGATCGATGAAGAATGAACAAGGATTAATGGTCAATGACGAATGAACGATGAAGAATGAACAAGGATCAATGATCAATGAAGAATGAACGATGAAGAATGAACAAGGATCAATGCTCAATGAAGAATGAACGATGAAGAATGAACAAGGATCAATTATCAATGACAAATGAACGATGAAGAATGAACAAGGATCAATGATCAATGAAGAATGAACGATGAAGAATGAACAAGGATCAATGATCAATGAAGAATGAACGATGAAGAATGAACAAGGATCAATGATCAATGAAGAATGAACGATGAAGAATGAACAAGGATCAATGATCAATGAAGAATGAACGTTGAAGAATGAACAAGGATCAATGATCAATGAAGAATGAACGATGAAGAATGAACAAGGATCAATGATCAATGAAGAATGAACAAGGATCAATGATAAATGAAGAATGAACGATGAAGAATGAACAAGGATTAATGGTCAATGACGAATGAACGATGAAGAATGAACAAGGATCAATGATCAATGAAGAATGAACGATGAAGAATGAACAAGGATCAATGATCAATGAAGAATGAACGATGAAGAATGAACAAGGATCAATGATCAATGAAGAATGAACGATGAAGAATGAACAAGGATCAATGATCAATGAAGAATGAACGATGAAGAATGAACAAGGATCAATAATCAATGAAGAATGAACGATGAAGAATGAACAAGGATCAATGATCCATGAAGAATGAACAAGGATCAATGATAAATGAAGAATGAACGATGAAGAATGAACAAGGATTAATGGTCAATGACGAATGAACGATGAAGAATGAACAAGGATCAATGATCAATGAAGAATGAACGATGAAGAATGAACAAGGATCAATGATCAATGAAGAATGAACGATGAAGAATGAACAAGGATCAATGGTCAATGACGAATGAACGATGAAGAATGAACAAGGATCAATGATCAATGAAGAATGAACGATGAAGAATGAACAAGGATTAATGATCAATGAAGAATGAACGATGAAGAATGAACAAGGATTAATGATTAATGAAGAATGAACGATGAAGAATGAACAAGGATTAATGGTCAATGACGAATGAACGATGAAGAATGAACAAGGATCAATGATCAATGAAGAATGATCGATGAAGAATGAACAAGGATTAATGATCAATGAAGAATGAACGATGAAGAATGAACAAGGATTAATGGTCAATGACGAATGAACGATGAAGAATGAACAAGGATCAATGATCAATGAAGAATGAACGATGAAGAATGAACAAGGATCAATGCTCAATGAAGAATGAACGATGAAGAATGAACAAGGATCAATGATCAATGAAGAATGAACGATGAAGAATGAACAAGGATCAATGATCAATGAAGAATGAACGATGAAGAATGAACAAGGATTAATGATCAATGAAGAATGAACAAGGATCAATGATCAATGAAGAATGAACAAGGATCAATTATCAATGACAAATGAACGATGAAGAATGAACAAGGATCAATGATCAATGAAGAATGAACGATGAAGAATGAACAAGGATCAATGATCAATGAAGAATGAACGATGAAGAATGAACAAGGATTAATGATCAATGAAGAATGAACGATGAAGAATGAACAAGGATTAATGATTAATGAAGAATGAACGATGAAGAATGAACAAGGATTAATGGTCAATGACGAATGAACGATGAAGAATGAACAAGGATCAATGATCAATGAAGAATGATCGATGAAGAATGAACAAGGATTAATGATCAATGAAGAATGAACGATGAAGAATGAACAAGGATTAATGGTCAATGACGAATGAACGATGAAGAATGAACAAGGATCAATGATCAATGAAGAATGAACGATGAAGAATGAACAAGGATCAATGCTCAATGAAGAATGAACGATGAAGAATGAACAAGGATCAATGATCAATGAAGAATGAACGATGAAGAATGAACAAGGATCAATGATCAATGAAGAATGAACGATGAAGAATGAACAAGGATTAATGATCAATGAAGAATGAACAAGGATCAATGATCAATGAAGAATGAACAAGGATCAATTATCAATGACAAATGAACGATGAAGAATGAACAAGGATCAATGATCAATGAAGAATGAACGATGAAGAATGAACAAGGATCAATGATCAATGAAGAATGAACGATGAAGAATGAACAAGGATCAATGATCAATGAAGAATGAACGATGAAGAATGAACAAGGATTAATGATCAATGAAGAATGAACAAGGATCAATGATCAATGAAGAATGAACAAGGATCAATGATCAATGAAGAATGAACGATGAAGAATGAACAAGGATCAATGATCAATGAAGAATGAACGATGAAGAATGAACAAGGATCAATGATCAATGAAGAATGAACGATGAAGAATGAACAAGGATCAATGATCAATGAAGAATGAACGATGAAGAATGAACAAGGATAAATGATCAATGAAGAATGAACGTTGAAGAATGAACAAGGATCAATGATCAATGAAGAATGAACGATGAAGAATGAACAAGGATCAATGATCAATGAAGAATGAACGATGAAGAATGAACAAGGATCAATGATCAATGAAGAATGAACGATGAAGAATGAACAAGGATCAATGATCAATGAAGAATGAACGTTGAAGAATGAACAAGGATCAATGATCAATGAAGAATGAACGATGAAGAATGAACAAGGATCAATGATCAATGAAGAATGAACAAGGATCAATGATAAATGAAGAATGAACGATGAAGAATGAACAAGGATTAATGGTCAATGACGAATGAACGATGAAGAATGAACAAGGATCAATGATCAATGAAGAATGAACGATGAAGAATGAACAAGGATCAATGATCAATGAAGAATGAACGATGAAGAATGAACAAGGATCAATGATCAATGAAGAATGAACGATGAAGAATGAACAAGGATCAATGATCAATGAAGAATGAACAAGGATCAATGATAAATGAAGAATGAACGATGAAGAATGAACAAGGATTAATGGTCAATGACGAATGAACGATGAAGAATGAACAAGGATCAATGATCAATGAAGAATGAACGATGAAGAATGAACAAGGATCAATGATCAATGAAGAATGAACGATGAAGAATGAACAAGGATCAATGATCAATGAAGAATGAACGATGAAGAATGAACAAGGATCAATGATCCATGAAGAATGAACAAGGATCAATGATAAATGAAGAATGAACGATGAAGAATGAACAAGGATTAATGGTCAATGACGAATGAACGATGAAGAATGAACAAGGATCAATGATCAATGAAGAATGAACGATGAAGAATGAACAAGGATCAATGATCAATGAAGAATGAACGATGAAGAATGAACAAGGATCAATGGTCAATGACGAATGAACGATGAAGAATGAACAAGGATCAATGATCAATGAAGAATGAACGATGAAGAATGAACAAGGATTAATGATCAATGAAGAATGAACGATGAAGAATGAACAAGGATTAATGATTAATGAAGAATGAACGATGAAGAATGAACAAGGATTAATGGTCAATGACGAATGAACGATGAAGAATGAACAAGGATCAATGATCAATGAAGAATGATCGATGAAGAATGAACAAGGATTAATGGTCAATGACGAATGAACGATGAAGAATGAACAAGGATCAATGATCAATGAAGAATGAACGATGAAGAATGAACAAGAATCAATGCTCAATGAAGAATGAACGATGAAGAATGAACAAGGATCAATTATCAATGACAAATGAACGATGAAGAATGAACAAGGATCAATGATCAATGAAGAATGAACGATGAAGAATGAACAAGGATCAATGATCAATGAAGAATGAACGATGAAGAATGAACAAGGATCAATGATCAATGAAGAATGAACGATGAAGAATGAACAAGGATTAATGATCAATGAAGAATGAACAAGGATCAATGATCAATGAAGAATGAACAAGGATCAATGATCAATGAAGAATGAACGATGAAGAATGAACAAGGATCAATGATCAATGAAGAATGAACGATGAAGAATGAACAAGGATCAATGATCAATGAAGAATGAACGATGAAGAATGAACAAGGATCAATGATCAATGAAGAATGAACGATGAAGAATGAACAAGGATCAATGCTCAATGAAGAATGAACGATGAAGAATGAACAAGGATCAATTATCAATGACAAATGAACGATGAAGAATGAACAAGGATCAATGATCAATGAAGAATGAACGATGAAGAATGAACAAGGATCAATGATCAATGAAGAATGAACGATGAAGAATGAACAAGGATCAATGATCAATGAAGAATGAACGATGAAGAATGAACAAGGATCAATGATCAATGAAGAATGAACGTTGAAGAATGAACAAGGATCAATGATCAATGAAGAATGAACGATGAAGAATGAACAAGGATCAATGATCAATGAAGAATGAACAAGGATCAATGATAAATGAAGAATGAACGATGAAGAATGAACAAGGATTAATGGTCAATGACGAATGAACGATGAAGAATGAACAAGGATCAATGATCAATGAAGAATGAACGATGAAGAATGAACAAGGATCAATGATCAATGAAGAATGAACGATGAAGAATGAACAAGGATCAATGATCAATGAAGAATGAACGATGAAGAATGAACAAGGATCAATGATCAATGAAGAATGAACGATGAAGAATGAACAAGGATCAATAATCAATGAAGAATGAACGATGAAGAATGAACAAGGATCAATGATCCATGAAGAATGAACAAGGATCAATGATAAATGAAGAATGAACGATGAAGAATGAACAAGGATTAATGGTCAATGACGAATGAACGATGAAGAATGAACAAGGATCAATGATCAATGAAGAATGAACGATGAAGAATGAACAAGGATCAATGATCAATGAAGAATGAACGATGAAGAATGAACAAGGATCAATGGTCAATGACGAATGAACGATGAAGAATGAACAAGGATCAATGATCAATGAAGAATGAACGATGAAGAATGAACAAGGATTAATGATCAATGAAGAATGAACGATGAAGAATGAACAAGGATTAATGATTAATGAAGAATGAACGATGAAGAATGAACAAGGATTAATGGTCAATGACGAATGAACGATGAAGAATGAACAAGGATCAATGATCAATGAAGAATGATCGATGAAGAATGAACAAGGATTAATGGTCAATGACGAATGAACGATGAAGAATGAACAAGGATCAATGATCAATGAAGAATGAACGATGAAGAATGAACAAGGATCAATGCTCAATGAAGAATGAACGATGAAGAATGAACAAGGATCAATTATCAATGACAAATGAACGATGAAGAATGAACAAGGATCAATGATCAATGAAGAATGAACGATGAAGAATGAACAAGGATCAATGATCAATGAAGAATGAACGATGAAGAATGAACAAGGATCAATGATCAATGAAGAATGAACGATGAAGAATGAACAAGGATTAATGATCAATGAAGAATGAACAAGGATCAATGATCAATGAAGAATGAACAAGGATCAATGATCAATGAAGAATGAACGATGAAGAATGAACAAGGATCAATGATCAATGAAGAATGAACGATGAAGAATGAACAAGGATCAATGATCAATGAAGAATGAACGATGAAGAATGAACAAGGATCAATGATCAATGAAGAATGAACGATGAAGAATGAACAAGGATCAATGATCAATGAAGAATGAACGTTGAAGAATGAACAAGGATCAATGATCAATGAAGAATGAACGATGAAGAATGAACAAGGATCAATGATCAATGAAGAATGAACGATGAAGAATGAACAAGGATCAATGATCAATGAAGAATGAACGATGAAGAATGAACAAGGATCAATGATCAATGAAGAATGAACGTTGAAGAATGAACAAGGATCAATGATCAATGAAGAATGAACGATGAAGAATGAACAAGGATCAATGATCAATGAAGAATGAACAAGGATCAATGATAAATGAAGAATGAACGATGAAGAATGAACAAGGATTAATGGTCAATGACGAATGAACGATGAAGAATGAACAAGGATCAATGATCAACGAAGAATGAACGATGAAGAATGAACAAGGATCAATGATCAATGAAGAATGAACGATGAAGAATGAACAAGGATCAATGATCAATGAAGAATGAACGATGAAGAATGAACAAGGATCAATGATCAATGAAGAATGAACAAGGATCAATGATAAATGAAGAATGAACGATGAAGAATGAACAAGGATTAATGGTCAATGACGAATGAACGATGAAGAATGAACAAGGATCAATGATCAATGAAGAATGAACGATGAAGAATGAACAAGGATCAATGATCAATGAAGAATGAACGATGAAGAATGAACAAGGATCAATGATCAATGAAGAATGAACGATGAAGAATGAACAAGGATCAATGATCAATGAAGAATGAACGATGAAGAATGAACAAGGATCAATAATCAATGAAGAATGAACGATGAAGAATGAACAAGGATCAATGATCCATGAAGAATGAACAAGGATCAATGATAAATGAAGAATGAACGATGAAGAATGAACAAGGATTAATGGTCAATGACGAATGAACGATGAAGAATGAACAAGGATCAATGATCAATGAAGAATGAACGATGAAGAATGAACAAGGATCAATGATCAATGAAGAATGAACGATGAAGAATGAACAAGGATCAATGGTCAATGACGAATGAACGATGAAGAATGAACAAGGATCAATGTTCAATGAAGAATGAACGATGAAGAATGAACAAGGATTAATGATCAATGAAGAATGAACGATGAAGAATGAACAAGGATTAATGATTAATGAAGAATGAACGATGAAGAATGAACAAGGATTAATGGTCAATGACGAATGAACGATGAAGAATGAACAAGGATCAATGATCAATGAAGAATGATCGATGAAGAATGAACAAGGATTAATGGTCAATGACGAATGAACGATGAAGAATGAACAAGGATCAATGATCAATGAAGAATGAACGATGAAGAATGAACAAGGATCAATGCTCAATGAAGAATGAACGATGAAGAATGAACAAGGATCAATTATCAATGACAAATGAACGATGAAGAATGAACAAGGATCAATGATCAATGAAGAATGAACGATGAAGAATGAACAAGGATCAATGATCAATGAAGAATGAACGATGAAGAATGAACAAGGATCAATGATCAATGAAGAATGAACGATGAAGAATGAACAAGGATTAATGATCAATGAAGAATGAACAAGGATCAATGATCAATGAAGAATGAACAAGGATCAATGATCAATGAAGAATGAACGATGAAGAATGAACAAGGATCAATGATCAATGAAGAATGAACGATGAAGAATGAACAAGGATCAATGATCAATGAAGAATGAACGATGAAGAATGAACAAGGATCAATGATCAATGAAGAATGAACGATGAAGAATGAACAAGGATCAATGATCAATGAAGAATGAACGTTGAAGAATGAACAAGGATCAATGATCAATGAAGAATGAACGATGAAGAATGAACAAGGATCAATGATCAATGAAGAATGAACGATGAAGAATGAACAAGGATCAATGATCAATGAAGAATGAACGATGAAGAATGAACAAGGATCAATGATCAATGAAGAATGAACGTTGAAGAATGAACAAGGATCAATGATCAATGAAGAATGAACGATGAAGAATGAACAAGGATCAATGATCAATGAAGAATGAACAAGGATCAATGATAAATGAAGAATGAACGATGAAGAATGAACAAGGATTAATGGTCAATGACGAATGAACGATGAAGAATGAACAAGGATCAATGATCAATGAAGAATGAACGATGAAGAATGAACAAGGATCAATGATCAATGAAGAATGAACGATGAAGAATGAACAAGGATCAATGATCAATGAAGAATGAACGATGAAGAATGAACAAGGATCAATGATCAATGAAGAATGAACAAGGATCAATGATAAATGAAGAATGAACGATGAAGAATGAACAAGGATTAATGGTCAATGACGAATGAACGATGAAGAATGAACAAGGATCAATGATCAATGAAGAATGAACGATGAAGAATGAACAAGGATCAATGATCAATGAAGAATGAACGATGAAGAATGAACAAGGATCAATGATCAATGAAGAATGAACGATGAAGAATGAACAAGGATCAATGATCAATGAAGAATGAACGATGAAGAATGAACAAGGATCAATAATCAATGAAGAATGAACGATGAAGAATGAACAAGGATCAATGATCCATGAAGAATGAACAAGGATCAATGATAAATGAAGAATGAACGATGAAGAATGAACAAGGATTAATGGTCAATGACGAATGAACGATGAAGAATGAACAAGGATCAATGATCAATGAAGAATGAACGATGAAGAATGAACAAGGATCAATGATCAATGAAGAATGAACGATGAAGAATGAACAAGGATCAATGGTCAATGACGAATGAACGATGAAGAATGAACAAGGATCAATGTTCAATGAAGAATGAACGATGAAGAATGAACAAGGATTAATGATCAATGAAGAATGAACGATGAAGAATGAACAAGGATTAATGATTAATGAAGAATGAACGATGAAGAATGAACAAGGATTAATGGTCAATGACGAATGAACGATGAAGAATGAACAAGGATCAATGATCAATGAAGAATGATCGATGAAGAATGAACAAGGATTAATGGTCAATGACGAATGAACGATGAAGAATGAACAAGGATCAATGATCAATGAAGAATGAACGATGAAGAATGAACAAGGATCAATGCTCAATGAAGAATGAACGATGAAGAATGAACAAGGATCAATTATCAATGACAAATGAACGATGAAGAATGAACAAGGATCAATGATCAATGAAGAATGAACGATGAAGAATGAACAAGGATCAATGATCAATGAAGAATGAACGATGAAGAATGAACAAGGATCAATGATCAATGAAGAATGAACGATGAAGAATGAACAAGGATTAATGATCAATGAAGAATGAACAAGGATCAATGATCAATGAAGAATGAACAAGGATCAATGATCAATGAAGAATGAACGATGAAGAATGAACAAGGATCAATGATCAATGAAGAATGAACGATGAAGAATGAACAAGGATCAATGATCAATGAAGAATGAACGATGAAGAATGAACAAGGATCAATGATCAATGAAGAATGAACGATGAAGAATGAACAAGGATCAATGATCAATGAAGAATGAACGTTGAAGAATGAACAAGGATCAATGATCAATGAAGAATGAACGATGAAGAATGAACAAGGATCAATGATCAATGAAGAATGAACAAGGATCAATGATAAATGAAGAATGAACGATGAAGAATGAACAAGGATTAATGGTCAATGACGAATGAACGATGAAGAATGAACAAGGATCAATGATCAATGAAGAATGAACGATGAAGAATGAACAAGGATCAATGATCAATGAAGAATGAACGATGAAGAATGAACAAGGATCAATGATCAATGAAGAATGAACGATGAAGAATGAACAAGGATCAATGATCAATGAAGAATGAACGATGAAGAATGAACAAGGATCAATAATCAATGAAGAATGAACGATGAAGAATGAACAAGGATCAATGATCCATGAAGAATGAACAAGGATCAATGATAAATGAAGAATGAACGATGAAGAATGAACAAGGATTAATGGTCAATGACGAATGAACGATGAAGAATGAACAAGGATCAATGATCAATGAAGAATGAACGATGAAGAATGAACAAGGATCAATGATCAATGAAGAATGAACGATGAAGAATGAACAAGGATCAATGGTCAATGACGAATGAACGATGAAGAATGAACAAGGATCAATGATCAATGAAGAATGAACGATGAAGAATGAACAAGGATTAATGATCAATGAAGAATGAACGATGAAGAATGAACAAGGATTAATGATTAATGAAGAATGAACGATGAAGAATGAACAAGGATTAATGGTCAATGACGAATGAACGATGAAGAATGAACAAGGATCAATGATCAATGAAGAATGATCGATGAAGAATGAACAAGGATTAATGGTCAATGACGAATGAACGATGAAGAATGAACAAGGATCAATGATCAATGAAGAATGAACGATGAAGAATGAACAAGGATCAATGCTCAATGAAGAATGAACGATGAAGAATGAACAAGGATCAATTATCAATGACAAATGAACGATGAAGAATGAACAAGGATCAATGATCAATGAAGAATGAACGATGAAGAATGAACAAGGATCAATGATCAATGAAGAATGAACGATGAAGAATGAACAAGGATCAATGATCAATGAAGAATGAACGATGAAGAATGAACAAGGATTAATGATCAATGAAGAATGAACAAGGATCAATGATCAATGAAGAATGAACAAGGATCAATGATCAATGAAGAATGAACGATGAAGAATGAACAAGGATCAATGATCAATGAAGAATGAACGATGAAGAATGAACAAGGATCAATGATCAATGAAGAATGAACGATGAAGAATGAACAAGGATCAATGATCAATGAAGAATGAACGATGAAGAATGAACAAGGATCAATGATCAATGAAGAATGAACGTTGAAGAATGAACAAGGATCAATGATCAATGAAGAATGAACGATGAAGAATGAACAAGGATCAATGATCAATGAAGAATGAACAAGGATCAATGATAAATGAAGAATGAACGATGAAGAATGAACAAGGATTAATGGTCAATGACGAATGAACGATGAAGAATGAACAAGGATCAATGATCAATGAAGAATGAACGATGAAGAATGAACAAGGATCAATGATCAATGAAGAATGAACGATGAAGAATGAACAAGGATCAATGATCAATGAAGAATGAACGATGAAGAATGAACAAGGATCAATGATCAATGAAGAATGAACGATGAAGAATGAACAAGGATCAATAATCAATGAAGAATGAACGATGAAGAATGAACAAGGATCAATGATCCATGAAGAATGAACAAGGATCAATGATAAATGAAGAATGAACGATGAAGAATGAACAAGGATTAATGGTCAATGACGAATGAACGATGAAGAATGAACAAGGATCAATGATCAATGAAGAATGAACGATGAAGAATGAACAAGGATCAATGATCAATGAAGAATGAACGATGAAGAATGAACAAGGATCAATGGTCAATGACGAATGAACGATGAAGAATGAACAAGGATCAATGATCAATGAAGAATGAACGATGAAGAATGAACAAGGATTAATGATCAATGAAGAATGAACGATGAAGAATGAACAAGGATTAATGGTCAATGACGAATGAACGATGAAGAATGAACAAGGATCAATGATTAATGAAGAATGAACGATAAAGAATGCACAAGGATCAATGATCAATGAAGAATGAACGATGAAGAATGAACAAGGATCAATAGTCAATGACGAATGAACGATGAAGAATGAACAAGGATCAATGATCAATGAATAATGAACGATGAAGAATGAACAAGGATCAATGATGAATGACGAATGAACGATGAAGAATGAACAAGGATCAATGATGAATGAAGAATGAACGATGAAGAATGAACAAGGATCAATGATCAATGAAGAATGAACGATGAAGAATGAACAAGGATCAATGATCAATGAAGAATGAACAAGGATCAATGATAAATGAAGAATGAACGATGAAGAATGAACAAGGATTAATGGTCAATGACGAATGAACGATGAAGAATGAACAAGGATCAATGATCAATGAAGAATGAACGATGAAGAATGAACAAGGATCAATGATCAATGAAGAATGAACGATGAAGAATGAACAAGGATCAATGGTCAATGACGAATGAACGATGAAGAATGAACAAGGATCAATGATCAATGAAGAATGAACGATGAAGAATGAACAAGGATCAATGATCAATGAAGAATGAACGATGAAGAATGAACAAGGATTAATGATCAATGAAGAATGAACAAGGATCAATGATCAATGAAGAATGAACAAGGATCAATGATCAATGAAGAATGAACGATGAAGAATGAACAAGGATCAATGATGAATGAAGAATGAACGATGAAGAATGAACAAGGATTAATGATCAATGAAGAATGAACAAGGATCAATGATCAATGAAGAATGAACAAGGATCAATGATCAATGAAGAATGAACGATGAAGAATGAACAAGGATCAATGATCAATGAAGAATGAACGATGAAGAATGAACAAGGATCAATGATCAATGAAGAATGAACGATGAAGAATGAACAAGGATCAATGATCAATGAAGAATGAACGTTGAAGAATGAACAAGGATCAATGATCAATGAAGAATGAACGTTGAAGAATGAACAAGGATCAATGATCAATGAAGAATGAACAAGGATCAATGATAAATGAAGAATGAACAAGGATTAATGGTCAATGACGAATGAACGATGAAGAATGAACAAGGATCAATGATCAATGAAGAATGAACGATGAAGAATGAACAAGGATCAATGATCAATGAAGAATGAACGATGAAGAATGAACAAGGATCAATGATCAATGAAGAATGAACGATGAAGAATGAACAAGGATCAATGATCAATGAAGAATGAACGATGAAGAATGAACAAGGATCAATGATCAATGAAGAATGAACGATGAAGAATGAACAAGGATCAATGATCCATGAAGAATGAACAAGGATCAATGATAAATGAAGAATGAACGATGAAGAATGAACAAGGATTAATGGTCAATGACGAATGAACGATGAAGAATGAACAAGGATCAATGATCAATGAAGAATGAACGATGAAGAATGAACAAGGATCAATGATCAATGAAGAATGAACGATGAAGAATGAACAAGGATCAATGGTCAATGACGAATGAACGATGAAGAATGAACAAGGATCAATGATCAATGAAGAATGAACGATGAAGAATGAACAAGGATTAATGATCAATGAAGAATGAACGATGAAGAATGAACAAGGATTAATGGTCAATGACGAATGAACGATGAAGAATGAACAAGGATCAATGATTAATGAAGAATGAACGATAAAGAATGCACAAGGATCAATGATCAATGAAGAATGAACGATGAAGAATGAACAAGGATCAATAGTCAATGACGAATGAACGATGAAGAATGAACAAGGATCAATGATCAATGAATAATGAACGATGAAGAATGAACAATGATCAATGATGAATGACGAATGAACGATGAAGAATGAACAAGGATCAATGATGAATGAAGAATGAACGATGAAGAATGAACAAGGATCAATGATCAATGAAGAATGAACGATGAAGAATGAACAAGGATCAATGATCAATGAAGAATGAACAAGGATCAATGATAAATGAAGAATGAACGATGAAGAATGAACAAGGATTAATGGTCAATGACGAATGAACGATGAAGAATGAACAAGGATCAATGATAAATGAAGAATGAACGATGAAGAATGAACAAGGATCAATGATCAATGAAGAATGAACAAGGATCAATGATCAATGAAGAATGAACGATGAAGAATGAACAAGGATCAATGATCAATGAAGAATGAACGATGAAGAATGAACAAGGATCAATGATCAATGAAGAATGAACAAGGATCAATGATCAATGAAGAATGAACGATGAAGAATGAACAAGGATCAATGATCAATGAAGAATGAACGATGAAGAATGAACAAGGATCAATGATCAATGAAGAATGAACGATGAAGAATGAACAAGGATCAATAATCAATGAAGAATGAACGATGAAGAATGAACAAGGATCAATGATCCATGAAGAATGAACAAGGATCAATGATAAATGAAGAATGAACGATGAAGAATGAACAAGGATTAATGGTCAATGACGAATGAACGATGAAGAATGAACAAGGATCAATGATCAATGAAGAATGAACGATGAAGAATGAACAAGGATCAATGATCAATGAAGAATGAACGATGAAGAATGAACAAGGATCAATGGTCAATGACGAATGAACGATGAAGAATGAACAAGGATCAATGATCAATGAAGAATGAACGATGAAGAATGAACAAGGATCAATGATCAATGAAGAATGAACGATGAAGAATGAACAAGGATTAATGATCAATGAAGAATGAACAAGGATCAATGATCAATGAAGAATGAACAAGGATCAATGATCAATGAAGAATGAACGATGAAGAATGAACAAGGATCAATGATCAATGAAGAATGAACGATGAAGAATGAACAAGGATTAATGATCAATGAAGAATGAACAAGGATCAATGATCAATGAAGAATGAACAAGGATCAATGATCAATGAAGAATGAACGATGAAGAATGAACAAGGATCAATGATCAATGAAGAATGAACGATGAAGAATGAACAAGGATCAATGATCAATGAAGAATGAACGATGAAGAATGAACAAGGATCAATGATCAATGAAGAATGAACGATGAAGAATGAACAAGGATCAATGATCAATGAAGAATGAACGTTGAAGAATGAACAAGGATCAATGATCAATGAAGAATGAACGATGAAAAATGAACAAGGATCAATGATCAATGAAGAATGAACAAGGATCAATGATAAATGAAGAATGAACGATGAAGAATGAACAAGGATTAATGGTCAATGACGAATGAACGATGAAGAATGAACAAGGATCAATGATCAATGAAGAATGAACGATGAAGAATGAACAAGGATCAATGATCAATGAAGAATGAACGATGAAGAATGAACAAGGATCAATGATCAATGAAGAATGAACGATGAAGAATGAACAAGGATTAATGGTCAATGACGAATGAACGATGAAGAATGAACAAGGATCAATGATCAATGAAGAATGAACGATGAAGAATGAACAAGGATCAATGATCAATGAAGAATGAACGATGAAGAATGAACAAGGATCAATGATCAATGAAGAATGAACGATGAAGAATGAACAAGGATCAATAATCAATGAAGAATGAACGATGAAGAATGAACAAGGATCAATGATCCATGAAGAATGAACAAGGATCAATGATAAATGAAGAATGAACGATGAAGAATGAACAAGGATTAATGGTCAATGACGAATGAACGATGAAGAATGAACAAGGATCAATGATCAATGAAGAATGAACGATGAAGAATGAACAAGGATCAATGATCAATGAAGAATGAACGATGAAGAATGAACAAGGATCAATGGTCAATGACGAATGAACGATGAAGAATGAACAAGGATCAATGATCAATGAAGAATGAACGATGAAGAATGAACAAGGATCAATGATCAATGAAGAATGAACGATGAAGAATGAACAAGGATTAATGATCAATGAAGAATGAACAAGGATCAATGATCAATGAAGAATGAACAAGGATCAATGATCAATGAAGAATGAACGATGAAGAATGAACAAGGATCAATGATCAATGAAGAATGAACGATGAAGAATGAACAAGGATTAATGATCAATGAAGAATGAACAAGGATCAATGATCAATGAAGAATGAACAAGGATCAATGATCAATGAAGAATGAACGATGAAGAATGAACAAGGATCAATGATCAATGAAGAATGAACGATGAAGAATGAACAAGGATCAATGATCAATGAAGAATGAACGATGAAGAATGAACAAGGATCAATGATCAATGAAGAATGAACGATGAAGAATGAACAAGGATCAATGATCAATGAAGAATGAACGTTGAAGAATGAACAAGGATCAATGATCAATGAAGAATGAACGATGAAGAATGAACAAGGATCAATGATCAATGAAGAATGAACAAGGATCAATGATAAATGAAGAATGAACGATGAAGAATGAACAAGGATTAATGGTCAATGACGAATGAACGATGAAGAATGAACAAGGATCAATGATCAATGAAGAATGAACGATGAAGAATGAACAAGGATCAATGATCAATGAAGAATGAACGATGAAGAATGAACAAGGATCAATGATCAATGAAGAATGAACGATGAAGAATGAACAAGGATCAATGATCAATGAAGAATGAACGATGAAGAATGAACAAGGATCAATGATCAATGAAGAATGAACGATGAAGAATGAACAAGGATCAATGATCCATGAAGAATGAACAAGGATCAATGATAAATGAAGAATGAACGATGAAGAATGAACAAGGATTAATGGTCAATGACGAATGAACGATGAAGAATGAACAAGGATCAATGATCAATGAAGAATGAACGATGAAGAATGAACAAGGATCAATGATCAATGAAGAATGAACGATGAAGAATGAACAAGGATCAATGGTCAATGACGAATGAACGATGAAGAATGAACAAGGATCAATGATCAATGAAGAATGAACGATGAAGAATGAACAAGGATTAATGATCAATGAAGAATGAACGATGAAGAATGAACAAGGATTAATGGTCAATGACGAATGAACGATGAAGAATGAACAAGGATCAATGATTAATGAAGAATGAACGATAAAGAATGCACAAGGATCAATGATCAATGAAGAATGAACGATGAAGAATGAACAAGGATTAATGATCAATGAAGAATGAACAAGGATCAATGATCAATGAAGAATGAACAAGGATCAATGATCAATGAAGAATGAACGATGAAGAATGAACAAGGATCAATGATCAATGAAGAATGAACGATGAAGAATGAACAAGGATCAATGATCAATGAAGAATGAACGATGAAGAATGAACAAGGATCAATGATCAATGAAGAATGAACGATGAAGAATGAACAAGGATCAATGATCAATGAAGAATGAACGTTGAAGAATGAACAAGGATCAATGATCAATGAAGAATGAACGATGAAGAATGAACAAGGATCAATGATCAATGAAGAACGAACAAGGATCAATGATAAATGAAGAATGAACGATGAAGAATGAACAAGGATTAATGGTCAATGACGAATGAACGATGAAGAATGAACAAGGATCAATGATCAATGAAGAATGAACGATGAAGAATGAACAAGGATCAATAGTCAATGACGAATGAACGATGAAGAATGAACAAGGATCAATGATCAATGAATAATGAACGATGAAGAATGAACAAGGATCAATGATGAATGAAGAATGAACGATGAAGAATGAACAAGGATCAATGATCAATGAAGAATGAACGATGAAGAATGAACAAGGATCAATGATCAATGAAGAATGAACAAGGATCAATGATAAATGAAGAATGAACGATGAAGAATGAACAAGGATTAATGGTCAATGACGAATGAACGATGAAGAATGAACAAGGATCAATGATCAATGAAGAATGAACGATGAAGAATGAACAAGGATCAATGATCAATGAAGAATGAACGATGAAGAATGAACAAGGATCAATGGTCAATGACGAATGAACGATGAAGAATGAACAAGGATCAATGATCAATGAAGAATGAACGATGAAGAATGAACAAGGATCAATGATCAATGAAGAATGAACGATGAAGAATGAACAAGGATTAATGATCAATGAAGAATGAACAAGGATCAATGATCAATGAAGAATGAACAAGGATCAATGATCAATGAAGAATGAACGATGAAGAATGAACAAGGATCAATGATCAATGAAGAATGAACGATGAAGAATGAACAAGGATTAATGATCAATGAAGAATGAAAAGGATCAATGATCAATGAAGAATGAACAAGGATCAATGATCAATGAAGAATGAACAATGAAGAATGAACAAGGATCAATGATCAATGAAGAATGAACGATGAAGAATGAACAAGGATCAATGATCAATGAAGAATGAACGATGAAGAATGAACAAGGATCAATGATCAATGAAGAATGAACGATGAAGAATGAACAAGGATCAATGATCAATGAAGAATGAACGTTGAAGAATGAACAAGGATCAATGATCAATGAAGAATGAACGATGAAGAATGAACAAGGATCAATGATCAATGAAGAATGAACAAGGATCAATGATAAATGAAGAATGAACGATGAAGAATGAACAAGGATTAATGGTCAATGACGAATGAACGATGAAGAATGAACAAGGATCAATGATCAATGAAGAATGAACGATGAAGAATGAACAAGGATCAATGATCAATGAAGAATGAACGATGAAGAATGAACAAGGATCAATGATCAATGAAGAATGAACGATGAAGAATGAACAAGGATCAATGATCAATGAAGAATGAACGATGAAGAATGAACAAGGATCAATGATCAATGAAGAATGAACGATGAAGAATGAACAAGGATCAATGATCCATGAAGAATGAACAAGGATCAATGATAAATGAAGAATGAACGATGAAGAATGAACAAGGATTAATGGTCAATGACGAATGAACGATGAAGAATGAACAAGGATCAATGATCAATGAAGAATGAACGATGAAGAATGAACAAGGATCAATGATCAATGAAGAATGAACGATGAAGAATGAACAAGGATCAATGGTCAATGACGAATGAACGATGAAGAATGAACAAGGATCAATGATCAATGAAGAATGAACGATGAAGAATGAACAAGGATTAATGATCAATGAAGAATGAACGATGAAGAATGAACAAGGATTAATGGTCAATGACGAATGAACGATGAAGAATGAACAAGGATCAATGATTAATGAAGAATGAACGATAAAGAATGCACAAGGATCAATGATCAATGAAGAATGAACGATGAAGAATGAACAAGGATCAATAGTCAATGACGAATGAACGATGAAGAATGAACAAGGATCAATGATCAATGAATAATGAACGATGAAGAATGAACAATGATCAATGATGAATGACGAATGAACGATGAAGAATGAACAAGGATCAATGATGAATGAAGAATGAACGATGAAGAATGAACAAGGATCAATGATCAATGAAGAATGAACGATGAAGAATGAACAAGGATCAATGATCAATGAAGAATGAACAAGGATCAATGATAAATGAAGAATGAACGATGAAGAATGAACAAGGATTAATGGTCAATGACGAATGAACGATGAAGAATGAACAAGGATCAATGATCAATGAAGAATGAACGATGAAGAATGAACAAGGATCAATGATCAATGAAGAATGAACGATGAAGAATGAACAAGGATCAATGATCAATGAAGAATGAACGATGAAGAATGAACAAGGATCAATGATCAATGAAGAATGAACGATGAAGAATGAACAAGGATCAATGATCAATGAAGAATGAACGATGAAGAATGAACAAGGATCAATAATCAATGAAGAATGAACGATGAAGAATGAACAAGGATCAATGATCCATGAAGAATGAACAAGGATCAATGATAAATGAAGAATGAACGATGAAGAATGAACAAGGATTAATGGTCAATGACGAATGAATGATGAAGAATGAACAAGGATCAATGATCAATGAAGAATGAACGATGAAGAATGAACAAGGATCAATGATCAATGAAGAATGAACGATGAAGAATGAACAAGGATCAATGGTCAATGACGAATGAACGATGAAGAATGAACAAGGATCAATGATCAATGAAGAATGAACGATGAAGAATGAACAAGGATCAATGATCAATGAAGAATGAACGATGAAGAATGAACAAGGATCAATGATCAATGAAGAATGAACGATGAAGAATGAACAAGGATTAATGATCAATGAAGAATGAACGATGAAGAATGAACAAGGATTAATGGTCAATGACGAATGAACGATGAAGAATGAACAAGGATCAATGATTAATGAAGAATGAACGATAAAGAATACACAAGGATCAATGATCAATGAAGAATGAACGATGAAGAATGAACAAGGATCAATAGTCAATGACGAATGAACGATGAAGAATGAACAAGGATCAATGATCAATGAATAATGAACGATGAAGAATGAACAATGATCAATGATGAATGACGAATGAACGATGAAGAATGAACAAGGATCAATGATGAATGAAGAATGAACGATGAAGAATGAACAAGGATCAATGATCAATGAAGAATGAACGATGAAGAATGAACAAGGATCAATGATCAATGAAGAATGAACAAGGATCAATGATAAATGAAGAATGAACGATGAAGAATGAACAAGGATCAATGGTCAATGACGAATGAACGATGAAGAATGAACAAGGATCAATGATCAATGAAGAATGAACGATGAAGAATGAACAAGGATTAATGATCAATGAAGAATGAACGATGAAGAATGAACAAGGATTAATGGTCAATGACGAATGAACGATGAAGAATGAACAAGGATCAATGATTAATGAAGAATGAACGATAAAGAATACACAAGGATCAATGATCAATGAAGAATGAACGATGAAGAATGAACAAGGATCAATAGTCAATGACGAATGAACGATGAAGAATGAACAAGGATCAATGATCAATGAATAATGAACGATGAAGAATGAACAATGATCAATGATGAATGACGAATGAACGATGAAGAATGAACAAGGATCAATGATGAATGAAGAATGAACGATGAAGAATGAACAAGGATCAATGATCAATGAAGAATGAACGATGAAGAATGAACAAGGATCAATGATCAATGAAGAATGAACAAGGATCAATGATAAATGAAGAATGAACGATGAAGAATGAACAAGGATTAATGGTCAATGACGAATGAACGATGAAGAATGAACAAGGATCAATGATCAATGAAGAATGAACGATGAAGAATGAACAAGGATCAATGATCAATGAAGAATGAACGATGAAGAATGAACAAGGATCAATGATCAATGAAGAATGAACAATGAAGAATGAACAAGGATCAATGATCAATGAAGAATGAACGATGAAGAATGAACAAGGATCAATGATCAATGAAGAATGAACGATGAAGAATGAACAAGGATCAATAATCAATGAAGAATGAACGATGAAGAATGAACAAGGATCAATGATAAATGAAGAATGAACGATGAAGAATGAACAAGGATTAATGGTCAATGACGAATGAACGATGAAGAATGAACAAGGATCAATGATCAATGAAGAATGAACGATGAAGAATGAACAAGGATCAATGATCAATGAAGAATGAACGATGAAGAATGAACAAGGATCAATGGTCAATGACGAATGAACGATGAAGAATGAACAAGGATCAATGATCAATGAAGAATGAACGATGAAGAATGAACAAGGATCAATGATCAATGAAGAATGAACGATGAAGAATGAACAAGGATTAATGATCAATGAAGAATGAACAAGGATCAATGATCAATGAAGAATGAACAAGGATCAATGATCAATGAAGAATGAACGATGAAGAATGAACAAGGATCAATGATCAATGAAGAATGAACGATGAAGAATGAACAAGGATTAATGATCAATGAAGAATGAACAAGGATCAATGATCAATGAAGAATGAACAAGGATCAATGATCAATGAAGAATGAACGATGAAGAATGAACAAGGATCAATGATCAATGAAGAATGAACGATGAAGAATGAACAAGGATCAATGATCAATGAAGAATGAACGATGAAGAATGAACAAGGATCAATGATCAATGAAGAATGAACGATGAAGAATGAACAAGGATCAATGATCAATGAAGAATGAACGTTGAAGAATGAACAAGGATCAATGATCAATGAAGAATGAACGATGAAGAATGAACAAGGATCAATGATCAATGAAGAATGAACAAGGATCAATGATAAATGAAGAATGAACGATGAAGAATGAACAAGGATTATTGGTCAATGACGAATGAACGATGAAGAATGAACAAGGATCAATGATCAATGAAGAATGAACGATGAAGAATGAACAAGGATCAATGATCAATGAAGAATGAACGATGAATAATGAACAAGGATCAATGATCAATGAAGAATGAACGATGAAGAATGAACAAGGATCAATGATCAATGAAGAATGAACGATGAAGAATGAACAAGGATCAATAATCAATGAAGAATGAACGATGAAGAATGAACAAGGATCAATGATCCATGAAGAATGAACAAGGATCAATGATAAATGAAGAATGAACGATGAAGAATGAACAAGGATTAATGGTCAATGACGAATGAACGATGAAGAATGAACAAGGATCAATGATCAATGAAGAATGAACGATGAAGAATGAACAAGGATCAATGATCAATGAAGAATGAACGATGAAGAATGAACAAGGATCAATGGTCAATGACGAATGAACGATGAAGAATGAACAAGGATCAATGATCAATGAAGAATGAACGATGAAGAATGAACAAGGATTAATGATCAATGAAGAATGAACGATGAAGAATGAACAAGGATTAATGGTCAATGACGAATGAACGATGAAGAATGAACAAGGATCAATGATTAATGAAGAATGAACGATAAAGAATGCACAAGGATCAATGATCAATGAAGAATGAACGATGAAGAATGAACAAGGATCAATGATCAATGAAGAATGAACGATGAAGAATGAACAAGGATCAATGATCAATGAAGAATGAACGATGAAGAATGAACAAGGATCAATGATCAATGAAGAATGAACGATGAAGAATGAACAAGGATCAATGATCAATGAAGAATGAACGATGAAGAATGAACAAGGATCAATGATCAATGAAGAATGAACGATGAAGAATGAACAAGGATCAATGATCAATGAAGAATGAACGATGAAGAATGAACAAGGATCAATGATCCATGAAGAATGAACAAGGATCAATGATAAATGAAGAATGAACGATGAAGAATGAACAAGGATTAATGGTCAATGACGAATGAACGATGAAGAATGAACAAGGATCAATGATCAATGAAGAATGAACGATGAAGAATGAACAAGGATCAATGATCAATGAAGAATGAACGATGAAGAATGAACAAGGATCAATGGTCAATGACGAATGAACGATGAAGAATGAACAAGGATCAATGATCAATGAAGAATGAACGATGAAGAATGAACAAGGATTAATGATCAATGAAGAATGAACGATGAAGAATGAACAAGGATTAATGGTCAATGACGAATGAACGATGAAGAATGAACAAGGATCAATGATTAATGAAGAATGAACGATAAAGAATGCACAAGGATCAATGATCAATGAAGAATGAACGATGAAGAATGAACAAGGATTAATGATCAATGAAGAATGAACAAGGATCAATGATCAATGAAGAATGAACAAGGATCAATGATCAATGAAGAATGAACGATGAAGAATGAACAAGGATCAATGATCAATGAAGAATGAACGATGAAGAATGAACAAGGATCAATGATCAATGAAGAATGAACGATGAAGAATGAACAAGGATCAATGATCAATGAAGAATGAACGATGAAGAATGAACAAGGATCAATGATCAATGAAGAATGAACGTTGAAGAATGAACAAGGATCAATGATCAATGAAGAATGAACGATGAAGAATGAACAAGGATCAATGATCAATGAAGAACGAACAAGGATCAATGATAAATGAAGAATGAACGATGAAGAATGAACAAGGATTAATGGTCAATGACGAATGAACGATGAAGAATGAACAAGGATCAATGATCAATGAAGAATGAACGATGAAGAATGAACAAGGATCAATAGTCAATGACGAATGAACGATGAAGAATGAACAAGGATCAATGATCAATGAATAATGAACGATGAAGAATGAACAAGGATCAATGATGAATGAAGAATGAACGATGAAGAATGAACAAGGATCAATGATCAATGAAGAATGAACGATGAAGAATGAACAAGGATCAATGATCAATGAAGAATGAACAAGGATCAATGATAAATGAAGAATGAACGATGAAGAATGAACAAGGATTAATGGTCAATGACGAATGAACGATGAAGAATGAACAAGGATCAATGATCAATGAAGAATGAACGATGAAGAATGAACAAGGATCAATGATCAATGAAGAATGAACGATGAAGAATGAACAAGGATCAATGGTCAATGACGAATGAACGATGAAGAATGAACAAGGATCAATGATCAATGAAGAATGAACGATGAAGAATGAACAAGGATCAATGATCAATGAAGAATGAACGATGAAGAATGAACAAGGATTAATGATCAATGAAGAATGAACAAGGATCAATGATCAATGAAGAATGAACAAGGATCAATGATCAATGAAGAATGAACGATGAAGAATGAACAAGGATCAATGATCAATGAAGAATGAACGATGAAGAATGAACAAGGATTAATGATCAATGAAGAATGAAAAGGATCAATGATCAATGAAGAATGAACAAGGATCAATGATCAATGAAGAATGAACAATGAAGAATGAACAAGGATCAATGATCAATGAAGAATGAACGATGAAGAATGAACAAGGATCAATGATCAATGAAGAATGAACGATGAAGAATGAACAAGGATCAATGATCAATGAAGAATGAACGATGAAGAATGAACAAGGATCAATGATCAATGAAGAATGAACGTTGAAGAATGAACAAGGATCAATGATCAATGAAGAATGAACGATGAAGAATGAACAAGGATCAATGATCAATGAAGAATGAACAAGGATCAATGATAAATGAAGAATGAACGATGAAGAATGAACAAGGATTAATGGTCAATGACGAATGAACGATGAAGAATGAACAAGGATCAATGATCAATGAAGAATGAACGATGAAGAATGAACAAGGATCAATGATCAATGAAGAATGAACGATGAAGAATGAACAAGGATCAATGATCAATGAAGAATGAACGATGAAGAATGAACAAGGATCAATGATCAATGAAGAATGAACGATGAAGAATGAACAAGGATCAATGATCAATGAAGAATGAACGATGAAGAATGAACAAGGATCAATGATCCATGAAGAATGAACAAGGATCAATGATAAATGAAGAATGAACGATGAAGAATGAACAAGGATTAATGGTCAATGACGAATGAACGATGAAGAATGAACAAGGATCAATGATCAATGAAGAATGAACGATGAAGAATGAACAAGGATCAATGATCAATGAAGAATGAACGATGAAGAATGAACAAGGATCAATGGTCAATGACGAATGAACGATGAAGAATGAACAAGGATCAATGATCAATGAAGAATGAACGATGAAGAATGAACAAGGATTAATGATCAATGAAGAATGAACGATGAAGAATGAACAAGGATTAATGGTCAATGACGAATGAACGATGAAGAATGAACAAGGATCAATGATTAATGAAGAATGAACGATAAAGAATGCACAAGGATCAATGATCAATGAAGAATGAACGATGAAGAATGAACAAGGATCAATAGTCAATGACGAATGAACGATGAAGAATGAACAAGGATCAATGATCAATGAATAATGAACGATGAAGAATGAACAATGATCAATGATGAATGACGAATGAACGATGAAGAATGAACAAGGATCAATGATGAATGAAGAATGAACGATGAAGAATGAACAAGGATCAATGATCAATGAAGAATGAACGATGAAGAATGAACAAGGATCAATGATCAATGAAGAATGAACAAGGATCAATGATAAATGAAGAATGAACGATGAAGAATGAACAAGGATTAATGGTCAATGACGAATGAACGATGAAGAATGAACAAGGATCAATGATCAATGAAGAATGAACGATGAAGAATGAACAAGGATCAATGATCAATGAAGAATGAACGATGAAGAATGAACAAGGATCAATGATCAATGAAGAATGAACGATGAAGAATGAACAAGGATCAATGATCAATGAAGAATGAACGATGAAGAATGAACAAGGATCAATGATCAATGAAGAATGAACGATGAAGAATGAACAAGGATCAATAATCAATGAAGAATGAACGATGAAGAATGAACAAGGATCAATGATCCATGAAGAATGAACAAGGATCAATGATAAATGAAGAATGAACGATGAAGAATGAACAAGGATTAATGGTCAATGACGAATGAATGATGAAGAATGAACAAGGATCAATGATCAATGAAGAATGAACGATGAAGAATGAACAAGGATCAATGATCAATGAAGAATGAACGATGAAGAATGAACAAGGATCAATGGTCAATGACGAATGAACGATGAAGAATGAACAAGGATCAATGATCAATGAAGAATGAACGATGAAGAATGAACAAGGATCAATGATCAATGAAGAATGAACGATGAAGAATGAACAAGGATCAATGATCAATGAAGAATGAACGATGAAGAATGAACAAGGATTAATGATCAATGAAGAATGAGCAAGGATCAATGATCAATGAAGAATGAACGATGAAGAATGAACAAGGATCAATGGTCAATGACGAATGAACGATGAAGAATGAACAAGGATCAATGATCAATGAAGAATGAACGATGAAGAATGAACAAGGATTAATGATCAATGAAGAATGAACGATGAAGAATGAACAAGGATTAATGGTCAATGACGAATGAACGATGAAGAATGAACAAGGATCAATGATTAATGAAGAATGAACGATAAAGAATACACAAGGATCAATGATCAATGAAGAATGAACGATGAAGAATGAACAAGGATCAATAGTCAATGACGAATGAACGATGAAGAATGAACAAGGATCAATGATCAATGAATAATGAACGATGAAGAATGAACAATGATCAATGATGAATGACGAATGAACGATGAAGAATGAACAAGGATCAATGATGAATGAAGAATGAACGATGAAGAATGAACAAGGATCAATGATCAATGAAGAATGAACGATGAAGAATGAACAAGGATCAATGATCAATGAAGAATGAACAAGGATCAATGATAAATGAAGAATGAACGATGAAGAATGAACAAGGATCAATGGTCAATGACGAATGAACGATGAAGAATGAACAAGGATCAATGATCAATGAAGAATGAACGATGAAGAATGAACAAGGATTAATGATCAATGAAGAATGAACGATGAAGAATGAACAAGGATTAATGGTCAATGACGAATGAACGATGAAGAATGAACAAGGATCAATGATTAATGAAGAATGAACGATAAAGAATACACAAGGATCAATGATCAATGAAGAATGAACGATGAAGAATGAACAAGGATCAATAGTCAATGACGAATGAACGATGAAGAATGAACAAGGATCAATGATCAATGAATAATGAACGATGAAGAATGAACAATGATCAATGATGAATGACGAATGAACGATGAAGAATGAACAAGGATCAATGATGAATGAAGAATGAACGATGAAGAATGAACAAGGATCAATGATCAATGAAGAATGAACGATGAAGAATGAACAAGGATCAATGATCAATGAAGAATGAACAAGGATCAATGATAAATGAAGAATGAACGATGAAGAATGAACAAGGATTAATGGTCAATGACGAATGAACGATGAAGAATGAACAAGGATCAATGATCAATGAAGAATGAACGATGAAGAATGAACAAGGATCAATGATCAATGAAGAATGAACGATGAAGAATGAACAAGGATCAATGATCAATGAAGAATGAACGATGAAGAATGAACAAGGATCAATGATCAATGAAGAATGAACGATGAAGAATGAACAAGGATCAATGATCAATGAAGAATGAACGATGAAGAATGAACAAGGATCAATAATCAATGAAGAATGAACGATGAAGAATGAACAAGGATCAATGATAAATGAAGAATGAACGATGAAGAATGAACAAGGATTAATGGTCAATGACGAATGAACGATGAAGAATGAACAAGGATCAATGATCAATGAAGAATGAACGATGAAGAATGAACAAGGATCAATGATCAATGAAGAATGAACGATGAAGAATGAACAAGGATCAATGGTCAATGACGAATGAACGATGAAGAATGAACAAGGATCAATGATCAATGAAGAATGAACGATGAAGAATGAACAAGGATCAATGATCAATGAAGAATGAACGATGAAGAATGAACAAGGATTAATGATCAATGAAGAATGAACAAGGATCAATGATCAATGAAGAATGAACAAGGATCAATGATCAATGAAGAATGAACGATGAAGAATGAACAAGGATCAATGATCAATGAAGAATGAACGATGAAGAATGAACAAGGATTAATGATCAATGAAGAATGAACAAGGATCAATGATCAATGAAGAATGAACAAGGATCAATGATCAATGAAGAATGAACGATGAAGAATGAACAAGGATCAATGATCAATGAAGAATGAACGATGAAGAATGAACAAGGATCAATGATCAATGAAGAATGAACGATGAAGAATGAACAAGGATCAATGATCAATGAAGAATGAACGATGAAGAATGAACAAGGATCAATGATCAATGAAGAATGAACGTTGAAGAATGAACAAGGATCAATGATCAATGAAGAATGAACGATGAAGAATGAACAAGGATCAATGATCAATGAAGAATGAACAAGGATCAATGATAAATGAAGAATGAACGATGAAGAATGAACAAGGATTATTGGTCAATGACGAATGAACGATGAAGAATGAACAAGGATCAATGATCAATGAAGAATGAACGATGAAGAATGAACAAGGATCAATGATCAATGAAGAATGAACGATGAATAATGAACAAGGATCAATGATCAATGAAGAATGAACGATGAAGAATGAACAAGGATCAATGATCAATGAAGAATGAACGATGAAGAATGAACAAGGATCAATAATCAATGAAGAATGAACGATGAAGAATGAACAAGGATCAATGATCCATGAAGAATGAACAAGGATCAATGATAAATGAAGAATGAACGATGAAGAATGAACAAGGATTAATGGTCAATGACGAATGAACGATGAAGAATGAACAAGGATCAATGATCAATGAAGAATGAACGATGAAGAATGAACAAGGATCAATGATCAATGAAGAATGAACGATGAAGAATGAACAAGGATCAATGGTCAATGACGAATGAACGATGAAGAATGAACAAGGATCAATGATCAATGAAGAATGAACGATGAAGAATGAACAAGGATTAATGATCAATGAAGAATGAACGATGAAGAATGAACAAGGATTAATGGTCAATGACGAATGAACGATGAAGAATGAACAAGGATCAATGATTAATGAAGAATGAACGATAAAGAATGCACAAGGATCAATGATCAATGAAGAATGAACGATGAAGAATGAACAAGGATCAATAGTCAATGACGAATGAACGATGAAGAATGAACAAGGATCAATGATCAATGAATAATGAACGATGAAGAATGAACAAGGATCAATGATGAATGACGAATGAACGATGAAGAATGAACAAGGATCAATGATGAATGAAGAATGAACGATGAAGAATGAACAAGGATCAATGATCAATGAAGAATGAACGATGAAGAATGAACAAGGATCAATGATCAATGAAGAATGAACAAGGATCAATGATAAATGAAGAATGAACGATGAAGAATGAACAAGGATTAATGGTCAATGACGAATGAACGATGAAGAATGAACAAGGATCAATGATCAATGAAGAATGAACGATGAAGAATGAACAAGGATCAATGATCAATGAAGAATGAACGATGAAGAATGAACAAGGATCAATGATCAATGAAGAATGAACGATGAAGAATGAACAAGGATCAATGATCAATGAAGAATGAACGATGAAGAATGAACAAGGATCAATGATCAATGAAGAATGAACGATGAAGAATGAACAAGGATCAATAATCAATGAAGAATGAACGATGAAGAATGAACAAGGATCAATGATCCATGAAGAATGAACAAGGATCAATGATAAATGAAGAATGAACGATGAAGAATGAACAAGGATTAATGGTCAATGACGAATGAACGATGAAGAATGAACAAGGATCAATGATCAATGAAGAATGAACGATGAAGAATGAACAAGGATCAATGATCAATGAAGAATGAACGATGAAGAATGAACAAGGATCAATGGTCAATGACGAATGAACGATGAAGAATGAACAAGGATCAATGATCAATGAAGAATGAACGATGAAGAATGAACAAGGATCAATGATCAATGAAGAATGAACGATGAAGAATGAACAAGGATCAATGGTCAATGACGAATGAACGATGAAGAATGAACAAGGATCAATGATCAATGAAGAATGAACGATGAAGAATGAACAAGGATTAATGATCAATGAAGAATGAACGATGAAGAATGAACAAGGATTAATGGTCAATGACGAATGAACGATGAAGAATGAACAAGGATCAATGATTAATGAAGAATGAACGATAAAGAATGCACAAGGATCAATGATCAATGAAGAATGAACGATGAAGAATGAACAAGGATCAATAGTCAATGACGAATGAACGATGAAGAATGAACAAGGATCAATGATCAATGAATAATGAACGATGAAGAATGAACAAGGATCAATGATGAATGACGAATGAACGATGAAGAATGAACAAGGATCAATGATGAATGAAGAATGAACGATGAAGAATGAACAAGGATCAATGATCAATGAAGAATGAACGATGAAGAATGAACAAGGATCAATGATCAATGAAGAATGAACAAGGATCAATGATAAATGAAGAATGAACGATGAAGAATGAACAAGGATTAATGGTCAATGACGAATGAACGATGAAGAATGAACAAGGATCAATGATCAATGAAGAATGAACGATGAAGAATGAACAAGGATCAATGATCAATGAAGAATGAACGATGAAGAATGAACAAGGATCAATGATCAATGAAGAATGAACGATGAAGAATGAACAAGGATCAATGATCAATGAAGAATGAACGATGAAGAATGAACAAGGATCAATGATCAATGAAGAATGAACGATGAAGAATGAACAAGGATCAATAATCAATGAAGAATGAACGATGAAGAATGAACAAGGATCAATGATCCATGAAGAATGAACAAGGATCAATGATAAATGAAGAATGAACGATGAAGAATGAACAAGGATTAATGGTCAATGACGAATGAACGATGAAGAATGAACAAGGATCAATGATCAATGAAGAATGAACGATGAAGAATGAACAAGGATCAATGATCAATGAAGAATGAACGATGAAGAATGAACAAGGATCAATGGTCAATGACGAATGAACGATGAAGAATGAACAAGGATCAATGATCAATGAAGAATGAACGATGAAGAATGAACAAGGATCAATGATCAATGAAGAATGAACGATGAAGAATGAACAAGGATCAATGGTCAATGACGAATGAACGATGAAGAATGAACAAGGATCAATGATCAATGAAGAATGAACGATGAAGAATGAACAAGGATCAATGATCAATGAAGAATGAACGATGAAGAAGAACAAGGATCAATGATCAATGAAGAATGAACGATGAAGAATGAACAAGGATCAATGATCAATGAAGAATGAACGATGAAGAATGAACAAGGATCAATAATCAATGAAGAATGAACGATGAAGAATGAACAAGGATCAATGATCCATGAAGAATGAACAAGGATCAATGATAAATGAAGAATGAACGATGAAGAATGAACAAGGATTAATGGTCAATGACGAATGAACGATGAAGAATGAACAAGGATCAATGATCAATGAAGAATGAACGATGAAGAATGAACAAGGATCAACGATCAATGAAGAATGAACGATGAAGAATGAACAAGGATCAATGGTCAATGACGAATGAACGATGAAGAATGAACAAGGATCAATGATCAATGAAGAATGAACGATGAAGAATGAACAAGGATCAATGATCAATGAAGAATGAACGATGAAGAATGAACAAGGATCAATGATCAATGAAGAATGAACGATGAAGAATGAACAAGGATCAATGATCAATGAAGAATGAACGATGAAGAATGAACAAGGATCAATGATCAATGAAGAATGAACGTTGAAGAATGAACAAGGATCAATGATCAATGAAGAATGAACGATGAAGAATGAACAAGGATCAATGATCAATGAAGAATGAACAAGGATCAATGATAAATGAAGAATGAACGATGAAGAATGAACAAGGATTAATGGTCAATGACGAATGAACGATGAAGAATGAACAAGGATCAATGATCAATGAAGAATGAACGATGAAGAATGAACAAGGATCAATGATCAATGAAGAATGAACGATGAAGAATGAACAAGGATCAATGATCAATGAAGAATGAACGATGAAGAATGAACAAGGATCAATGATCAATGAAGAATGAATGATGAAGAATGAACAAGGATCAATAATCAATGAAGAATGAACGATGAAGAATGAACAAGGATCAATGATCCATGAAGAATGAACAAGGATCAATGATAAATGAAGAATGAACGATGAAGAATGAACAAGGATTAATGGTCAATGACGAATGAACGATGAAGAATGAACAAGGATCAATGATCAATGAAGAATGAACGATGAAGAATGAACAAGGATCAATGATCAATGAAGAATGAACGATGAAGAATGAACAAGGATCAATGGTCAATGACGAATGAACGATGAAGAATGAACAAGGATCAATGATCAATGAAGAATGAACGATGAAGAATGAACAAGGATTAATGATCAATGAAGAATGAACGATGAAGAATGAACAAGGATTAATGGTCAATGACGAATGAACGATGAAGAATGAACAAGGATCAATGATTAATGAAGAATGAACGATAAAGAATGCACAAGGATCAATGATCAATGAAGAATGAACGATGAAGAATGAACAAGGATCAATAGTCAATGACGAATGAACGATGAAGAATGAACAAGGATCAATGATCAATGAATAATGAACGATGAAGAATGAACAAGGATCAATGATGAATGACGAATGAACGATGAAGAATGAACAAGGATCAATGATGAATGAAGAATGAACGATGAAGAATGAACAAGGATCAATGATCAATGAAGAATGAACGATGAAGAATGAACAAGGATCAATGATCAATGAAGAATGAACAAGGATCAATGATAAATGAAGAATGAACGATGAAGAATGAACAAGGATTAATGGTCAATGACGAATGAACGATGAAGAATGAACAAGGATCAATGATCAATGAAGAATGAACGATGAAGAATGAACAAGGATCAATGATCAATGAAGAATGAACGATGAAGAATGAACAAGGATCAATGATCAATGAAGAATGAACGATGAAGAATGAACAAGGATCAATGATCAATGAAGAATGAACGATGAAGAATGAACAAGGATCAATGATCAATGAAGAATGAACGATGAAGAATGAACAAGGATCAATAATCAATGAAGAATGAACGATGAAGAATGAACAAGGATCAATGATCCATGAAGAATGAACAAGGATCAATGATAAATGAAGAATGAACGATGAAGAATGAACAAGGATTAATGGTCAATGACGAATGAACGATGAAGAATGAACAAGGATCAATGATCAATGAAGAATGAACGATGAAGAATGAACAAGGATCAATGATCAATGAAGAATGAACGATGAAGAATGAACAAGGATCAATGGTCAATGACGAATGAACGATGAAGAATGAACAAGGATCAATGATCAATGAAGAATGAACGATGAAGAATGAACAAGGATCAATGATCAATGAAGAATGAACGATGAAGAATGAACAAGGATCAATGATCAATGAAGAATGAACGATGAAGAATGAACAAGGATCAATGATCAATGAAGAATGAACGTTGAAGAATGAACAAGGATCAATGATCAATGAAGAATGAACGATGAAGAATGAACAAGGATCAATGATCAATGAAGAATGAACAAGGATCAATGATAAATGAAGAATGAACGATGAAGAATGAACAAGGATTAATGGTCAATGACGAATGAACGATGAAGAATGAACAAGGATCAATGATCAATGAAGAATGAACGATGAAGAATGAACAAGGATCAATGATCAATGAAGAATGAACGATGAAGAATGAACAAGGATCAATGATCAATGAAGAATGAACGTTGAAGAATGAACAAGGATCAATGATCAATGAAGAATGAACGATGAAGAATGAACAAGGATCAATGATCAATGAAGAATGAACAAGGATCAATGATAAATGAAGAATGAACGATGAAGAATGAACAAGGATTAATGGTCAATGACGAATGAACGATGAAGAATGAACAAGGATCAATGATCAATGAAGAATGAACGATGAAGAATGAACAAGGATCAATGATCAATGAAGAATGAACGATGAAGAATGAACAAGGATCAATGATCAATGAAGAATGAACGATGAAGAATGAACAAGGATCAATGATCAATGAAGAATGAACGATGAAGAATGAACAAGGATCAATAATCAATGAAGAATGAACGATGAAGAATGAACAAGGATCAATGATCCATGAAGAATGAACAAGGATCAATGATAAATGAAGAATGAACGATGAAGAATGAACAAGGATTAATGGTCAATGACGAATGAACGATGAAGAATGAACAAGGATCAATGATCAATGAAGAATGAACGATGAAGAATGAACAAGGATCAATGATCAATGAAGAATGAACGATGAAGAATGAACAAGGATCAATGGTCAATGACGAATGAACGATGAAGAATGAACAAGGATCAATGATCAATGAAGAATGAACGATGAAGAATGAACAAGGATTAATGATCAATGAAGAATGAACGATGAAGAATGAACAAGGATCAATAGTCAATGACGAATGAACGATGAAGAATGAACAAGGATCAATGATCAATGAATAATGAACGATGAAGAATGAACAAGGATCAATGATCAATGAAGAATGAACAAGGATCAATGATAAATGAAGAATGAACGATGAAGAATGAACAAGGATTAATGGTCAATGACGAATGAACGATGAAGAATGAACAAGGATCAATGATCAATGAAGAATGAACGATGAAGAATGAACAAGGATCAATGATCAATGAAGAATGAACGATGAAGAATGAACAAGGATCAATGATCAATGAAGAATGAACGATGAAGAATGAACAAGGATCAATGATCAATGAAGAATGAACGATGAAGAATGAACAAGGATCAATAATCAATGAAGAATGAACGATGAAGAATGAACAAGGATCAATGATCCATGAAGAATGAACAAGGATCAATGATAAATGAAGAATGAACGATGAAGAATGAACAAGGATTAATGGTCAATGACGAATGAACGATGAAGAATGAACAAGGATCAATGATCAATGAAGAATGAACGATGAAGAATGAACAAGGATCAATGATCAATGAAGAATGAACGATGAAGAATGAACAAGGATCAATGGTCAATGACGAATGAACGATGAAGAATGAACAAGGATCAATGATCAATGAAGAATGAACGATGAAGAATGAACAAGGATTAATGATCAATGAAGAATGAACGATGAAGAATGAACAAGGATTAATGGTCAATGACGAATGAACGATGAAGAATGAACAAGGATCAATGATTAATGAAGAATGAACGATAACGAATGCACAAGGATCAATGATCAATGAAGAATGAACGATGAAGAATGAACAAGGATCAATAGTCAATGACGAATGAACGATGAAGAATGAACAAGGATCAATGATCAATGAATAATGAACGATGAAGAATGAACAAGGATCAATGATGAATGACGAATGAACGATGAAGAATGAACAAGGATCAATGATGAATGAAGAATGAACGATGAAGAATGAACAAGGATCAATGATCAATGAAGAATGAACGATGAAGAATGAACAAGGATCAATGATCAATGAAGAATGAACAAGGATCAATGATAAATGAAGAATGAACGATGAAGAATGAACAAGGATTAATGGTCAATGACGAATGAACGATGAAGAATGAACAAGGATCAATGATCAATGAAGAATGAACGATGAAGAATGAACAAGGATCAATGATCAATGAAGAATGAACGATGAAGAATGAACAAGGATCAATGATCAATGAAGAATGAACGATGAAGAATGAACAAGGATCAATGATCAATGAAGAATGAACGATGAAGAATGAACAAGGATCAATGATCAATGAAGAATGAACGATGAAGAATGAACAAGGATCAATAATCAATGAAGAATGAACGATGAAAAATGAACAAGGATAAATGATCCATGAAGAATGAACAAGGATTAATGATAAATGAAGAATGAACGATGAAGAATGAACAAGGATTAATGGTCAATGACGAATGAACGATGAAGAATGAACAAGGATCAATGATCAATGAAGAATGAACGATGAAGAATGAACAAGGATCAATGATCAATGAAGAATGAACGATGAAGAATGAACAAGGATCAATGGTCAATGACGAATGAACGATGAAGAATGAACAAGGATCAATGATCAATGAAGAATGAACGATGAAGAATGAACAAGGATCAATGATCAATGAAGAATGAACGATGAAGAATGAACAAGGATCAATGGTCAATGACGAATGAACGATGAAGAATGAACAAGGATCAATGATCAATGAAGAATGAACGATGAAGAATGAACAAGGATTAATGATCAATGAAGAATGAACGATGAAGAATGAACAAGGATTAATGGTCAATGACGAATGAACGATGAAGAATGAACAAGGATCAATGATTAATGAAGAATGAACGATAAAGAATGCACAAGGATCAATGATCAATGAAGAATGAACGATTAAGAATGAACAAGGATCAATAGTCAATGACGAATGAACGATGAAGAATGAACAAGGATCAATGATCAATGAATAATGAACGATGAAGAATGAACAAGGATCAATGATGAATGACGAATGAACGATGAAGAATGAACAAGGATCAATGATGAATGAAGAATGAACGATGAAGAATGAACAAGGATCAATGATCAATGAAGAATGAACGATGAAGAATGAACAAGGATCAATGATCAATGAAGAATGAACAAGGATCAATGATAAATGAAGAATGAACGATGAAGAATGAACAAGGATTAATGGTCAATGACGAATGAACGATGAAGAATGAACAAGGATCAATGATCAATGAAGAATGAACGATGAAGAATGAACAAGGATCATTGATCAATGAAGAATGAACGATGAAGAATGAACAAGGATCAATGGTCAATGACGAATGAACGATGAAGAATGAACAAGGATCAATGATCAATGAAGAATGAACGATGAAGAATGAACAAGGATCAATGATCAATGAAGAATGAACGATGAAGAATGAACAAGGATTAATGATCAATGAAGAATGAAAAAGGATCAATGATCAATGAAGAATGAACAAGGATCAATGATCAATGAAGAATGAACGATGAAGAATGAACAAGGATCAATGATCAATGAAGAATGAACGATGAAGAATGAACAAGGATCAATGATCAATGAAGAATGAACGATGAAGAATGAACAAGGATCAATGATCAATGAAGAATGAACGATGAAGAATGAACAAGGATCAATGATAAATGAAGAATGAACGATGAAGAATGAACAAGGATTAATGGTCAATGACGAATGAACGATGAAGAATGAACAAGGATCAATGATCAATGAAGAATGAACGATGAAAAATGAACAAGGATCAATGATCAATGAAGAATGAACGATGAAGAATGAACAAGGATCAATGATCAATGAAGAATGAACGATGAAGAATGAACAAGGATCAATGATCAATGAAGAATGAACGATGAAGAATGAACAAGGATCAATGATCAATGAAGAATGAACGATGAAGAATGAACAAGGATCAATAATCAATGAAGAATGAACGATGAAGAATGAACAAGGATCAATGATCCATGAAGAATGAACAAGGATTAATGATAAATGAAGAATGAACGATGAAGAATGAACAAGGATTAATGGTCAATGACGAATGAACGATGAAGAATGAACAAGGATCAATGATCAATGAAGAATGAACGATGAAGAATGAACAAGGATCAATGATCAATGAAGAATGAACGATGAAGAATGAACAAGGATCAATGGTCAATGACGAATGAACGATGAAGAATGAACAAGGATCAATGATCAATGAAGAATGAACGATGAAGAATGAACAAGGATCAATGATCAATGAAGAATGAACGATGAAGAATGAACAAGGATCAATGGTCAATGACGAATGAACGATGAAGAATGAACAAGGATCAATGATCAATGAAGAATGAACGATGAAGAATGAACAAGGATTAATGATCAATGAAGAATGAACGATGAAGAATGAACAAGGATTAATGGTCAATGACGAATGAACGATGAAGAATGAACAAGGATCAATGATTAATGAAGAATGAACGATAAAGAATGCACAAGGATCAATGATCAATGAAGAATGAACGATTAAGAATGAACAAGGATCAATAGTCAATGACGAATGAACGATGAAGAATGAACAAGGATCAATGATCAATGAATAATGAACGATGAAGAATGAACAAGGATCAATGATGAATGACGAATGAACGATGAAGAATGAACAAGGATCAATGATGAATGAAGAATGAACGATGAAGAATGAACAAGGATCAATGATCAATGAAGAATGAACGATGAAGAATGAACAAGGATCAATGATCAATGAAGAATGAACAAGGATCAATGATAAATGAAGAATGAACGATGAAGAATGAACAAGGATTAATGGTCAATGACGAATGAACGATGAAGAATGAACAAGGATCAATGATCAATGAAGAATGAACGATGAAGAATGAACAAGGATCAATGATCAATGAAGAATGAACGATGAAGAATGAACAAGGATCAATGGTCAATGACGAATGAACGATGAAGAATGAACAAGGATCAATGATCAATGAAGAATGAACGATGAAGAATGAACAAGGATCAATGATCAATGAAGAATGAACGATGAAGAATGAACAAGGATTAATGATCAATGAAGAATGAAAAAGGATCAATGATCAATGAAGAATGAACAAGGATCAATGATCAATGAAGAATGAACGATGAAGAATGAACAAGGATCAATGATCAATGAAGAATGAACGATGAAGAATGAACAAGGATCAATGATCAATGAAGAATGAACGATGAAGAATGAACAAGGATCAATGATCAATGAAGAATGAACGATGAAGAATGAACAAGGATCAATGATCAATGAAGAATGAACGTTGAAGAATGAACAAGGATCAATGATCAATGAAGAATGAACGATGAAGAATGAACAAGGATCAATGATCAATGAAGAATGAACAAGGATCAATGATAAATGAAGAATGAACGATGAAGAATGAACAAGGATTAATGGTCAATGACGAATGAACGATGAAGAATGAACAAGGATCAACGATCAATGAAGAATGAACGATGAAGAATGAACAAGGATCAATGATCAATGAAGAATGAACGATGAAGAATGAACAAGGATCAATGATCAATGAAGAATGAACGATGAAGAATGAACAAGGATCAATGATCAATGAAGAATGAACGATGAAGAATGAACAAGGATCAATAATCAATGAAGAATGAACGATGAAGAATGAACAAGGATCAATGATCCATGAAGAATGAACAAGGATCAATGATAAATGAAGAATGAACGATGAAGAATGAACAAGGATTAATGGTCAATGACGAATGAACGATGAAGAATGAACAAGGATCAATGATCAATGAAGAATGAACGATGAAGAATGAACAAGGATCAATGATCAATGAAGAATGAACGATGAAGAATGAACAAGGATCAATGGTCAATGACGAATGAACGATGAAGAATGAACAAGGATCAATGATCAATGAAGAATGAACGATGAAGAATGAACAAGGATCAATGATCAATGAAGAATGAACGATGAAGAATGAACAAGGATCAATGGTCAATGACGAATGAACGATGAAGAATGAACAAGGATCAATGATCAATGAAGAATGAACGATGAAGAATGAACAAGGATCAATGATCAATGAAGAATGAACGATGAAGAATGAACAAGGATCAATGATCAATGAAGAATGAACGATGAAGAATGAACAAGGATCAATGATCAATGAAGAATGAACGATGAAGAATGAACAAGGATCAATGATCAATGAAGAATGAACGATGAAGAATGAACAAGGATCAATGATCAATGAAGAATGAACGATGAAGAATGAACAAGGATCAATGATCAATGAAGAATGAACGTTGAAGAATGAACAAGGATCAATGATCAATGAAGAATGAACGATGAAGAATGAACAAGGATCAATGATCAATGAAGAATGAACAAGGATCAATGATAAATGAAGAATGAACGATGAAGAATGAACAAGGATTAATGGTCAATGACGAATGAACGATGAAGAATGAACAAGGATCAATGATCAATGAAGAATGAACGATGAAGAATGAACAAGGATCAACGATCAATGAAGAATGAACGATGAAGAATGAACAAGGATCAATAATCAATGAAGAATGAACGATGAAGAATGAACAAGGATCAATGATCAATGAAGAATGAACAAGGATCAATGATAAATGAAGAATGAACGATGAAGAATGAACAAGGATTAATGGTCAATGACGAATGAACGATGAAGAATGAACAAGGATCAATGATCAATGAAGAATGAACGATGAAGAATGAACAAGGATGAATGATCAATGAAAAATGAACGATGAAGAATGAACAAGGATCAATGGTCAATGACGAATGAACGATGAAGAATGAACAAGGATCAATGATCAATGAAGAATGAACGATGAAGAATGAACAAGGATCAATGGTCAATGACAAATGAACGATGAAGAATGAACAAGGATCAATGATCAATGAAGAATGAACGATGAAGAATGAACAAGGATTAATGATCAATGAAGAATGAACGATGAAGAATGAACAAGGATTAATGGTCAATGACGAATGAACGATGAAGAATGAACAAGGATCAATGATCAATGAAGAATGATCGATGAAGAATGAACAAGGATTAATGGTCAATGACGAATGAACGATGAAGAATGAACAAGGATCAATGATCAATGAAGAATGAACGATGAAGAATGAACAAGGATCAATGATCAATGAAGAATGAACGATGAAGAATGAACAAGGATCAATGGTCAATGACGAATGAACGATGAAGAATGTACAAGTATCAATGATCAATGAAGAATGAACGATGAAGAATGAACAAGGATCAATGATCAATGAAGAATGAACGATGAAGAATGAACAAGGATTAATGATCAATGAAGAATGAACAAGGATCAATGATCAATGAAGAATGAACAAGGATCAATGATCAATGAAGAATGAACGATGAAGAATGAACAAGGATTAATGGTCAATGACGAATGAACGATGAAGAATGAACAAGGATCAATGATCAATGAAGAATGAACGATGAAGAATGAACAAGGATCAATGATCAATGAAGAATGAACGATGAAGAATGAACAAGGATCAATGGTCAATGACGAATGAACGATGAAGAATGAACAAGGATCAATGATCAATGAAGAATGAACGATGAAGAATGAACAAGGATCAATGATCAATGAAGAATGAACGATGAAGAATGAACAAGGATCAATGGTCAATGACGAATGAACGATGAAGAATGAACAAGGATCAATGATCAATGAAGAATGAACGATGAAGAATGAACAAGGATCAATGATCAATGAAGAATGAACGATGAAGAATGAACAAGGATCAATGATCAATGAAGAATGAACGATGAAGAATGAACAAGGATCAATGATCAATGAAGAATGAACGATGAAGAATGAACAAGGATCAATGATCAATGAAGAATGAACGATGAAGAATGAACAAGGATCAATGATCAATGAAGAATGAACGATGAAGAATGAACAAGGATCAATGATCAATGAAGAATGAACGTTGAAGAATGAACAAGGATCAATGATCAATGAAGAATGAACGATGAAGAATGAACAAGGATCAATGATCAATGAAGAATGAACAAGGATCAATGATAAATGAAGAATGAACGATGAAGAATGAACAAGGATTAATGGTCAATGACGAATGAACGATGAAGAATGAACAAGGATCAATGATCAATGAAGAATGAACGATGAAGAATGAACAAGGATCAACGATCAATGAAGAATGAACGATGAAGAATGAACAAGGATCAATAATCAATGAAGAATGAACGATGAAGAATGAACAAGGATCAATGATCAATGAAGAATGAACAAGGATCAATGATAAATGAAGAATGAACGATGAAGAATGAACAAGGATTAATGGTCAATGACGAATGAACGATGAAGAATGAACAAGGATCAATGATCAATGAAGAATGAACGATGAAGAATGAACAAGGATGAATGATCAATGAAAAATGAACGATGAAGAATGAACAAGGATCAATGGTCAATGACGAATGAACGATGAAGAATGAACAAGGATCAATGATCAATGAAGAATGAACGATGAAGAATGAACAAGGATCAATGGTCAATGACAAATGAACGATGAAGAATGAACAAGGATCAATGATCAATGAAGAATGAACGATGAAGAATGAACAAGGATTAATGATCAATGAAGAATGAACGATGAAGAATGAACAAGGATTAATGGTCAATGACGAATGAACGATGAAGAATGAACAAGGATCAATGATCAATGAAGAATGATCGATGAAGAATGAACAAGGATTAATGGTCAATGACGAATGAACGATGAAGAATGAACAAGGATCAATGATCAATGAAGAATGAACGATGAAGAATGAACAAGGATCAATGATCAATGAAGAATGAACGATGAAGAATGAACAAGGATCAATGGTCAATGACGAATGAACGATGAAGAATGTACAAGTATCAATGATCAATGAAGAATGAACGATGAAGAATGAACAAGGATCAATGATCAATGAAGAATGAACGATGAAGAATGAACAAGGATTAATGATCAATGAAGAATGAACAAGGATCAATGATCAATGAAGAATGAACAAGGATCAATGATCAATGAAGAATGAACGATGAAGAATGAACAAGGATCAATGATCAATGAAGAATGAACGATGAAGAATGAACAAGGATCAATGATCAATGAAGAATGAACGATGAAGGATGAACAAGGATCAATGATCAATGAAGAATGAACGATGAAGAATGAACAAGGATCAATGATCAATGAAGAATGAACGTTGAAGAATGAACAAGGATCAATGATCAATGAAGAATGAACGATGAAGAATGAACAAGGATCAATGATCAATGAAGAATGTACAAGGATCAATGATAAATGAAGAATGAACGATGAAGAATGAACAAGGATTAATGGTCAATGACGAATGAACGATGAAGAATGAACAAGGATCAATGATCAATGAAGAATGAACGATGAAGAATGAACAAGGATCAATGATCAATGAAGAATGAACGATGAAGAATGAACAAGGATCAATGATCAATGAAGAATGAACGATGAAGAATGAACAAGGATTAATGATCAATGAAGAATGAACAAGGATCAATGATCAATGAAGAATGAACAAGGATCAATGATCAATGAAGAATGAACGATGAAGAATGAACAAGGATCAATGATCAATGACGAATGAACGATGAAGAATGAACAAGGATCAATGATCAATGAAGAATGAACGATGAAGAATGAACAAGGATCAATGGTCAATGACGAATGAACGATGAAGAATGTACAAGGATCAATGATCAATGAAGAATGAACGATGAAGAATGAACAAGGATCAATGATCAATGAAGAATGAACGATGAAGAATGAACAAGGATTAATGATCAATGAAGAATGAACAAGGATCAATGATCAATGAAGAATGAACAAGGATCAATGATCAATGAAGAATGAACGATGAAGAATGAACAAGGATCAATGATCAATGAAGAATGAACGATGAAGAATGAACAAGGATCAATGATCAATGAAGAATGAACGATGAAGGATGAACAAGGATCAATGATCAATGAAGAATGAACGATGAAGAATGAACAAGGATCAATGATCAATGAAGAATGAACGTTGAAGAATGAACAAGGATCAATGATCAATGAAGAATGAACGATGAAGAATGAACAAGGATCAATGATCAATGAAGAATGTACAAGGATCAATGATAAATGAAGAATGAACGATGAAGAATGAACAAGGATTAATGGTCAATGACGAATGAACGATGAAGAATGAACAAGGATCAATGATCAATGAAGAATGAACGATGAAGAATGAACAAGGATCAATGATCAATGAAGAATGAACGATGAAGAATGAACAAGGATCAATGATCAATGAAGAATGAACGATGAAGAATGAACAAGGATTAATGATCAATGAAGAATGAACAAGGATCAATGATCAATGAAGAATGAACAAGGATCAATGATCAATGAAGAATGAACGATGAAGAATGAACAAGGATCAATGATCAATGAAGAATGAACGATGAAGAATGAACAAGGATCAATGATCAATGAAGAATGAACGATGAAGAATGAACAAGGATCAATGATCAATGAAGAATGAACGATGAAGAATGAACAAGGATCAATGATCAATGACGAATGAACGATGAAGAATGAACAAGGATCAATGATCAATGAAGAATGAACGATGAAGAATAAACAAGGATCAATGATCAATGAAGAATGAACGATGAAGAATGAACAAGGATCAATGGTCAATGACGAATGAACGATGAAGAATGAACAAGGATCAATGATCAATGAAGAATGAACGATGAAGAATGAACAAGGATTAATGATCAATGAAGAATGAACGATGAAGAATGAACAAGGATTAATGGTCAATGACGAATGAACGATGAAGAATGAACAAGGATCAATGATTAATGAAGAATGAACGATAAAGAATGCACAAGGATCAATGATCAATGAAGAATGAACGATGAAGAATGAACAAGGATCAATGAAGAATGAACCATAAAGAATGAACAAGGATCAATGATCAATGAAGAATGAACGATGAAGAATGAACAAGGATCAATGATCAATGAAGAATGAACGATGAAGAATGAACAAGGATCAATGGTCAATGACGAATGAACGATGAAGAATGAACAAGGATCAATGATCAATGACGAATGAACGATGAAGAATGCACAAGGCTCAATGATCAATGAAGAATGAACGATGAAGAATGAACAAGGATTAATGGTCAATGACGAATGAACGATGAAGAATGAACAAGGATCAATGATTAATGAAGGATGAACGATAAAGAATGCACAAGGATCAATGATCAATGAAGAATGAACGATGAAGAATGAACAAGGATCAATGAAGAATGAACGATAAAGAATGAACAAGGATCAATGATCAATGAAGAAGGAACGATGAAGAATGAACAAGGATCAATGATCAATGAAGAATGAACGATGAAGAATGAACAAGGATCAATGGTCAATGACGAATGAACGATGAAGAATGAACAAGGATCAATGATCAATGACGAATGAACGATGAAGAATGCACAAGGCTCAATGATCAATGAAGAATGAACGATGAAGAATGAACAAGGATCAATGATCAATGAAGAATGAACGATGAAGAATGAACAAGGATCAATGATCAATGAAGAATGAACGATGAAGAATGAACAAGGATCAATGATCAATGAAGAATAAACAAGGATCAATGATAAATGAAGAATGAACGATGAAGAATGAACAAGGATTAATGGTCAATGACGAACGAACGATGAAGAATGAACAAGGATCAATGATCAATGAAGAATGAACGATGAAGAATGAACAAGGATCAATGATCAATGAAGAATGAACGATGAAGAATGAACAAGGATCAATGGTCAATGACGAATGAACGATGAAGAATGAACAAGGATCAATGATCAATGAAGAATGAACGATGAAGAATGAACAAGGATCAATGATCAATGAAGAATGAACGATGAAGAATGAACAAGGATTAATGATCAATGAAGAATGAACAAGGATCAATGATCAATGAAGAATGAACAAGGATCAATGATCAATGAAGAATGAACGATGAAGAATGAACAAGGATCAATGATCAATGAAGAATGAACGATGAAGAATGAACAAGGATCAATGATCAATGAAGAATGAACGATGAAGAATGAACAAGGATCAATGACCAATGAAGAATGAACGATGAAGAATGAACAAGGATCAATGATCAATGAAGAATGAACGATGAAGAATGAACAAGGATCAATGATCAATGAAGAATGAACGATGAAGAATGAACAAGGATCAATGATCAATGAAGAATGAACAAGGATCAATGATAAATGAAGAATGAACGATGAAGAATGAACAAGGATTAATGGTCAATGACGAACGAACGATGAAGAATGAACAAGGATCAATGATCAATGAAGAATGAACGATGAAGAATGAACAAGGATCAATGATCAATGAAGAATGAACGATGAAGAATGAACAAGGATCAATGGTCAATGAAGAATGAACGATTAAGAATGAACAAGGATTAATGTTCAATCACGAATCAACGATGAAGAATGAACAAGGATCAATGATCAATGAAGAATGAACGATGAAGAATGAACAAGGATTAATGGTCAATGACAATTGAACGATGAAGAATGAACAAGGATCAATGATCAATGAAGAATGAACGATGAAGAATGAACAAGGATCAATGATCAATGAAGAATGAACGATGAAAAATGAACAAGGATCAATGATCAATGACGAATGAACGATGAAGAATGAACAAGGATCAATGATCAATGAACAATGAACGATGAAGAATGAACAAGGATCAATGATCAATGAAGAATGAACGATGAAGAATGATCAAGGATCAATGATCAATGAAGAATGAACGATGAAGAATGAACAAGGATCAATGGTCAATGACGAATGAACGATGAAGAATGAACAAGGATCAATGATCAATGAAGAATGAACGATGAAGAATGAACAAGGATCAATGATCAATTAAGAATGAACGATGAAGAATGAACAAGGATTAATGGTCAATGACGAATGAACGATGAAGAATGAACAAGGATCAATGATCAATGAAGAATGAACGATGAAGAATGAACAAGGATCAATGATCATTGAAGAATGAACGATGAAGAATGAACAAGGTTCAATGGTCAATGAAGAATGAACGATGAAGAATGAACAAGGATCAATGATCAATGAAGAATGAACGATGAAGAATGAACAAGGATCAATGATCAATGAAGAATGAACGATGAAGAATGAACAAGGATCAATGATCAATGAAGAATGAACGATGAAGAATGAACAAGGATTAATGATCAATGAAGAATGAACAAGGATCAATGATCAATGAAGAATGAACAAGGATCAATGATCAATGAAGAATGAACGATGAAGAATGAACAAGGATCAATGATCAATGAAGAATGAACGATGAAGAATGAACAAGGATCAATGATCAATGAAGAATGAACGATGAAGAATGAACAACGATCAATGATCAATGAAGAATGAACGATGAAGAATGAACAAGGATCAATGATCAATGAAGAATGAACGTTGAAGAATGAACAAGGATCAATGATCAATGAAGAATGAACGATGAAGAATGAACAAGGATCAATGATCAATGAAGAATGAACAAGGATCAATGATAAATGAAGAATGAACGATGAAGAATGAACAAGGATTAATGGTCAATGACGAATGAACGATGAAGAATGAACAAGGATCAATGATCAATGAAGAATGAACGATGAAGAATGAACAAGGATCAATGATCAATGAAGAATGAACGATGAAGAATGAACAAGGATCAATGGTCAATGACGAATGAACGATGAAGAATGAACAAGGATCAATGATCAATGACGAATGAACGATGAAGAATGCACAAGGCTCAATGATCAATGAAGAATGAACGATGAAGAATGAACAAGGATCAATGATCAATGAAGAATGAACGATGAAGAATGAACAAGGATCAATGATCAATGAAGAATGAACGATGAAGAATGAACAAGGATCAATGATAAATGAAGAATGAACAAGGATCAATGATAAATGAAGAATGAACGATGAAGAATGAACAAGGATTAATGGTCAATGACGAACGAACGATGAAGAATGAACAAGGATCAATGATCAATGAAGAATGAACGATGAAGAATGAACAAGGATCAATGATCAATGAAGAATGAACGATGAAGAATGAACAAGGATCAATGGTCAATGACGAATGAACGATGAAGAATGAACAAGGATCAATGATCAATGAAGAATGAACGATAAAGAATGAACAAGGATCAATGATCAATGAAGAATGAACAAGGATCAATGATAAATGAAGAATGAACGATGAAGAATGAACAAGGATTAATGGTCAATGACGAATGAACGATGAAGAATGAACAAGGATCAATGATCAATGAAGAATGAACGATGAAGAATGAACAAGGATCAATGATCAATGAAGAATGAACGATGAAGAATGAACAAGGATCAATGATCAATGAAGAATGAACATGGATCAATGATAAATGAAGAATGAACGATGAAGAATGAACAAGGATTAATGGTCAATGACGAATGAACGATGAAGAATGAACAAGGATCAATGATTAATGAAGAATGAACGATAAAGAATGCACAAGGATCAATGATCAATGAAGAATGAACGATGAAGAATGAACAAGAATCAATAGTCAATGACGAATGAACGATGAAGAATGAACAAGGATCAATGATCAATGAAGAATAAACAAGGATCAATGATAAATGAAGAATGAACGATGAAGAATGAACAAGGATTAATGGTCAATGACGAACGAACGATGAAGAATGAACAAGGATCAATGATCAATGAAGAATGAACGATGAAGAATGAACAAGGATCAATGATCAATGAAGAATGAACGATGAAGAATGAACAAGGATCAATGGTCAATGAAGAATGAACGATGAAGAATGAACAAGGATTAATGATCAATGAAGAATGAACGATGAAGAATGAACAAGGATTAATGGTCAATGACGAATGAACGATGAAGAATGAACAAGGATCAATGATCAATGAAGAATGATCGATGAAGAATGAACAAGGATTAATGGTCAATGACGAATGAACGATGAAGAATGAACACGGATCAATGATCAATGAAGAATGAACGATGAAGAATGAACAAGGATCAATGATCAATGAAGAATGAACGATGAAGAATGAACAAGGATCAATGGTCAATGACGAATGAACGATGAAGAATGTACAAGGATCAATGATCAATGAAGAATGAACGATGAAGAATGAACAAGGATAAATGATCAATGAATAATGAACGATGAAGAATGAACAAGGATTAATGAACAATGAAGAATGAACAAGGATCAATGATCAATGAAGAATGAACGATGAAGAATGAACAAGGATCAATGATCAATGAAGAATGAACGATGAAGAATGAACAAGGATCAATGGTCAATGACAAATGAACGATGAAGAATGAACAAGGATCAATGATCAATGAAGAATGAACGATGAAGAATGAACAAGGATTAATGATCAATGAAGAATGAACGATGAAGAATGAACAATGATTAATGGTCAATGACGAATGAACGATGATGAATGAACAAGGATCAATGATCAATGAAGAATGATCGATGAAGAATGAACAAGGATTAATGGTCAATGACGAATGAACGATGAAGAATGAACAAGGATCAATGATCAATGAAGAATGAACGATGAAGAATGAACAAGGATCAATGATCAATGAAGAATGAACGATGAAGAATGAACAAGGATCAATGGTCAATGACGAATGAACGATGAAGAATGTACAAGGATCAATGATCAATGAAGAATGAACGATGAAGAATGAACAAGGATCAATGATCAATGAAGAATGAACGATGAAGAATGAACAAGGATTAATGATCAATGAAGAATGAACAAGGATCAATGATCAATGAAGAATGAACAAGGATCAATGATCAATGAAGAATGAACGATGAAGAATGAACAAGGATCAATGATCAATGAAGAATGAACGATGAAGAATGAACAAGGATCAATGATCAATGAAGAATGAACGATGAAGGATGAACAAGGATCAATGATCAATGAAGAATGAACGATGAAGAAAGAACAAGGATCAATGATCAATGAAGAATGAACGTTGAAGAATGAACAAGGATCAATGATCAATGAAGAATGAACGATGAAGAATGAACAAGGATCAATGATCAATAAAGAATGTACAAGGATCAATGATAAATGAAGAATGAACGATGAAGAATGAACAAGGATTAATGGTCAATGACGAATGAACGATGAAGAATGAACAAGGATCAATGATCAATGAAGAATGAACGATGAAGAATGAACAAGGATCAATGATCAATGAAGAATGAACGATGAAGAATGAACAAGGATCAATGATCAATGAAGAATGAACGATGAAGAATGAACAAGGATTAATGATCAATGAAGAATGAACAAGGATCAATGATCAATGAAGAATGAACAAGGATCAATGATCAATGAAGAATGAACGATGAAGAATGAACAAGGATCAATGATCAATGAAGAATGAACGATGAAGAATGAACAAGGATCAATGATCAATGAAGAATGAACGATGAAGAATGAACAAGGATCAATGATCAATGAAGAATGAACGATGAAGAATGAACAAGGATCAATGATCAATGACGAATGAACGATGAAGAATGAACAAGGATCAATGATCAATGAAGAATGAACGGTGAAGAATGAACAAGGATCAATGATCAATGAAGAATGAACGATGAAGAATGAACAAGGATCAATGGTCAATGACGAATGAACGATGAAGAATGAACAAGGATCAATGATCAATGAAGAATGAACGATGAAGAATGAACAAGGATTAATGATCAATGAAGAATGAACGATGAAGAATGAACAAGGATTAATGGTCAATGACGAATGAACGATGAAGAATGAACAAGGATCAATGATTAATGAAGAATGAACGATAAAGAATGCACAAGGATCAATGATCAATGAAGAATGAACGATGAAGAATGAACAAGGATCAATGAAGAATGAACGATAAAGAATGAACAAGGATCAATGATCAATGAAGAATGAACGATGAAGAATGAACAAGGATCAATGATCAATGAAGAATGAACGATGAAGAATGAACAAGGATCAATGATCAATGAAGAATGAACGATGAAGAATGAACAAGGATCAATGGTCAATGACAAATGAACGATGAAGAATGAACAAGGATCAATGATCAATGAAGAATGAACGATGAAGAATGAACAAGGATTAATGATCAATGAAGAATGAACGATGAAGAATGAACAAGGATTAATGGTCAATGACGAATGAACGATGAAGAATGAACAAGGATCAATGATCAATGAAGAATGATCGATGAAGAATGAACAAGGATTAATGGTCAATGACGAATGAACGATGAAGAATGAACAAGGATCAATGATCAATGAAGAATGAACGATGAAGAATGAACAAGGATCAATGATCAATGAAGAATGAACGATGAAGAATGAACAAGGATCAATGGTCAATGACGAATGAACGATGAAGAATGTACAAGGATCAATGATCAATGAAGAATGAACGATGAAGAATGAACAAGGATCAATGATCAATGAAGAATGAACGATGAAGAATGAACAAGGATTAATGATCAATGAAGAATGAACAAGGATCAATGATCAATGAAGAATGAACAAGGATCAATGATCAATGAAGAATGAACGATGAAGAATGAACAAGGATCAATGATCAATGAAGAATGAACGATGAAGAATGAACAAGGATCAATGATCAATGAAGAATGAACGATGAAGGATGAACAAGGATCAATGATCAATGAAGAATGAACGATGAAGAATGAACAAGGATCAATGATCAATGAAGAATGAACGTTGAAGAATGAACAAGGATCAATGATCAATGAAGAATGAACGATGAAGAATGAACAAGGATCAATGATCAATGAAGAATGTACAAGGATCAATGATAAATGAAGAATGAACGATGAAGAATGAACAAGGATTAATGGTCAATGACGAATGAACGATGAAGAATGAACAAGGATCAATGATCAATGAAGAATGAACGATGAAGAATGAACAAGGATCAATGATCAATGAAGAATGAACGATGAAGAATGAACAAGGATCAATGATCAATGAAGAATGAACGATGAAGAATGAACAAGGATTAATGATCAATGAAGAATGAACAAGGATCAATGATCAATGAAGAATGAACGATGAAGAATGAACAAGGATCAATGATCAATGAAGAATGAACGATGAAGAATGAACAAGGATCAATGGTCAATGACGAATGAACGATGAAGAATGAACAAGGATCAATGATCAATGAAGAATGAACGATGAAGAATGAACAAGGATTAATGATCAATGAAGAATGAACGATGAAGAATGAACAAGGATTAATGGTCAATGACGAATGAACGATGAAGAATGAACAAGGATCAATGATTAATGAAGAATGAACGATAAAGAATGCACAAGGATCAATGATCAATGAAGAATGAACGATGAAGAATGAACAAGGATCAATGAAGAATGAACGATGAAGAATGAACAAGGATTAATGATCAATGAAGAATGAACAAGGATCAATGATCAATGAAGAATGAACAAGGATCAATGATCAATGAAGAATGAACGATGAAGAATGAACAAGGATCAATGATCAATGAAGAATGAACGATGAAGAATGAACAAGGATCAATGATCAATGAAGAATGAACGATGAAGAATGAACAAGGATCAATGATCAATGAAGAATGAACGATGAAGAATGAACAAGGATCAATGATCAATGACGAATGAACGATGAAGAATGAACAAGGATCAATGATCAATGAAGAATGAACGATGAAGAATGAACAAGGATCAATGATCAATGAAGAATGAACGATGAAGAATGAACAAGGATCAATGGTCAATGACGAATGAACGATGAAGAATGAACAAGGATCAATGATCAATGAAGAATGAACGATGAAGAATGAACAAGGATTAATGATCAATGAAGAATGAACGATGAAGAATGAACAAGGATTAATGGTCAATGACGAATGAACGATGAAGAATGAACAAGGATCAATGATTAATGAAGAATGAACGATAAAGAATGCACAAGGATCAATGATCAATGAAGAATGAACGATGAAGAATGAACAAGGATCAATGAAGAATGAACGATAAAGAATGAACAAGGATCAATGATCAATGAAGAATGAACGATGAAGAATGAACAAGGATCAATGATCAATGAAGAATGAACGATGAAGAATGAACAAGGATCAATGGTCAATGACGAATGAACGATGAAGAATGAACAAGCATCAATGATCAATGACGAATGAACGATGAAGAATGCACAAGGCTCAATGATCAATGAAGAATGAACGATGAAGAATGAACAAGGATTAATGGTCAATGACGAATGAACGATGAAGAATGAACAAGGATCAATGATTAATGAAGAATGAACGATAAAGAATGCACAAGGATCAATGATCAATGAAGAATGAACGATGAAGAATGAACAAGGATCAATGAAGAATGAACGATAAAGAATGAACAAGGATCAATGATCAATGAAGAATGAACGATGAAGAATGAACAAGGATCAATGATCAATGGAGAATGAACGATGAAGAATGAACAAGGATCAATGGTCAATGACGAATGAACGATGAAGAATGAACAAGTATCAATGATCAATGACGAATGAACGATGAAGAATGCACAAGGCTCAATGATCAATGAAGAATGAACGATGAAGAATGAACAAGGATCAATGATCAATGAAGAATGAACGATGAAGAATGAACAAGGATCAATGATCAATGAAGAATGAACGATGAAGAATGAACAAGGATCAATGATCAATGAAGAATGAACAAGGATCAATGATAAATGAAGAATGAACGATGAAGAATGAACAAGGATTAATGGTCAATGACGAACGAACGATGAAGAATGAACAAGGATCAATCATCAATGAAGAATGAACGATGAAGAATGAACAAGGATCAATGATCAATGAAGAATGAACGATGAAGAATGAACAAGGATCAATGGTCAATGACGAATGAACGATGAAGAATGAACAAGGATCAATGATCAATGAAGAATGAACGATGAAGAATGAACAAGGATCAATGATCAATGAAGAATGAACGATGAAGAATGAACAAGGATTAATGATCAATGAAGAATGAACAAGGATCAATGATCAATGAAGAATGAACAAGGATCAATGATCAATGAAGAATGAACGATGAAGAATGAACAAGGATCAATGATCAATGAAGAATGAACGATGAAGAATGAACAAGGATCAATGATCAATGAAGAATGAACGATGAAGAATGAACAAGGATCAATGATCAATGAAGAATGAACGATGAAGAATGAACAAGGATCAATGATCAATGAAGAATGAACGATGAAGAATGAACAAGGATCAATGATCAATGAAGAATGAACGATGAAGAATGAACAAGGATCAATGATCAATGAAGAATGAACAAGGATCAATGATAAATGAAGAATGAACGATGAAGAATGAACAAGGATTAATGGTCAATGACGAATGAACGATGAAGAATGAACAAGGATCAATGATCAATGAAGAATGAACGATGAAGAATGAACAAGGATCAATGATCAATGAAGAATGAACGATGAAGAATGAACAAGGATCAATGGTCAATGAAGAATGAACGATGAAGAATGAACAAGGATCAATGGTCAATGACGAATGAACGATGAAGAATGAACAAGGATCAATGATCAATGAAGAATGACCGATGAAGAATGAACAAGGATCAATGATCAATGAAGAATGAACGATGAAGAATGAACAAGGATTAATGATCAATGAAGAATGAACAAGGATCAATGATCAATTAAGAATGAACAAGGATCAATGATCAATGAAGAATGAACGATGAAGAATGAACAAGGATCAATGATCAATGAAGAATGAACGATGAAGAATGAACAAGGATCAATGATCAATGAAGAATGAACGATGAAGAATGAACAAGGATCAATGGTCAATGACGAATGAACGATGAAGAATGAACAAGGATCAATGATCAATGAAGAATGAACGATGAAGAATGAACAAGGATCAATGATCAATGAAGAATGAACGATGAAGAATGAACAAGGATTAATGATCAATGAAGAATGAACAAGGATCAATGATCAATGAAGAATGAACAAGGATCAATGATCAATGAAGAATGAACGATGAAGAATGAACAAGGATCAATGATCAATGAAGAATGAACGATGAAGAATGAACAAGGATCAATGATCAATGACGAATGAACGATGAAGAATGAACAAGGATCAATGATCAATGAAGAATGAACAAGGATCAATGATCAATGAAGAATGAACGATGAAGAATGAACAAGGATCAATGATCAATGAAGAATGAACAAGGATCAATGATAAATGAAGAATGAACGATGAAGAATGAACAAGGATTAATGGTCAATGACGAACGAACGATGAAGAATGAACAAGGATCAATGATCAATGAAGAATGAACGATGAAGAATGAACAAGGATCAATGATCAATGAAGAATGAACGATGAAGAATGAACAAGGATCAATGGTCAATGACGAATGAACGATGAAGAATGAACAAGGATCAATGATCAATGAAGAATGAACGATGAAGAATGAACAAGGATCAATGATCAATGAAGAATGAACGATGAAGAATGAACAAGGATTAATGATCAATGAAGAATGAACAAGGATCAATGATCAATGAAGAATGAACAAGGATAAATGATCAATGAAGAATGAACGATGAAGAATGAACAAGGATCAATGATCAATGAAGAATGAACGATGAAGAATGAACAAGGATCAATGATCAATGAAGAATGAACGATGAAGAATGAACAAGGATCAATGATCAATGAAGAATGAACGATGAAGAATGAACAAGGATCAATGATCAATGAAGAATGAACGATGAAGAATGAACAAGGATCAATGATCAATGAAGAATGAACGATGAAGAATGAACAAGGATCAATGATCAATGAAGAATGAACAAGGATCAATGATAAATGAAGAATGAACGATGAAGAATGAACAAGGATTAATGGTCAATGACGAATGAACGATGAAGAATGAACAAGGATCAATGATCAATGAAGAATGAACGATGAAGAATGAACAAGGATCAATGATCAATGAAGAATGAACGATGAAGAATGAACAAGGATCAATGGTCAATGAAGAATGAACGATGAAGAATGAACAAGGATCAATGGTCAATGACGAATGAACGATGAAGAATGAACAAGGATCAATGATCAATGAAGAATGAACGATGAAGAATGAACAAGGATCAATGATCAATGAAGAATGAACGATGAAGAATGAACAAGGATTAATGATCAATGAAGAATGAACAAGGATCAATGATCAATTAAGAATGAACAAGGATCAATGATCAATGAAGAATGAACGATGAAGAATGAACAAGGATCAATGATCAATGAAGAATGAACGATGAAGAATGAACAAGGATCAATGATCAATGAAGAATGAACGATGAAGAATGAACAAGGATCAATGGTCAATGACGAATGAACGATGAAGAATGAACAAGGATCAATGATCAATGAAGAATGAACGATGAAGAATGAACAAGGATCAATGATCAATGAAGAATGAACGATGAAGAATGAACAAGGATTAATGATCAATGAAGAATGAACAAGGATCAATGATCAATGAAGAATGAACAAGGATCAATGATCAATGAAGAATGAACGATGAAGAATGAACAAGGATCAATGATCAATGAAGAATGAACGATGAAGAATGAACAAGGATCAATGATCAATGAAGAATGAACGATGAAGAATGAACAAGGATCAATGATCAATGAAGAATGAACGATGAAGAATGAACAAGGATCAATGATCAATGAAGAATGAACGATGAAGAATGAACAAGGATCAATGATCAATGAAGAATGAACGATGAAGAATGAACAAGGATCAATGATCAATGAAGAATGAACAAGGATCAATGATAAATGAAGAATGAACGATGAAGAATGAACAAGGATTAATGGTCAATGACGAATGAACGATGAAGAATGAACAAGGATCAATGATCAATGAAGAATGAACGATGAAGAATGAACAAGGATCAATGATCAATGAAGAATGAACGATGAAGAATGAACAAGGATCAATGATCAATGACGAATGAACGATGAAGAATGAACAAGGATCAATGATCAATGAAGAATGAACGATGAAGAATGAACAAGGATCAATGATCAATGAAGAATGAACGATGAAGAATGAACAAGGATCAATGGTCAATGACGAATGAACGATGAAGAATGAACAAGGATCAATGATCAATGAAGAATGAACGATGAAGAATGAACAAGGATTAATGATCAATGAAGAATGAACGATGAAGAATGAACAAGGATTAATGGTCAATGACGAATGAACGATGAAGAATGAACAAGGATCAATGATTAATGAAGAATGAACGATAAAGAATGCACAAGGATCAATGATCAATGAAGAATGAACGATGAAGAATGAACAAGGATTAATGATCAATGAAGAATGAACAAGGATCAATGATCAATGAAGAATGAACAAGGATCAATGATCAATGAAGAATGAACGATGAAGAATGAACAAGGATCAATGATCAATGAAGAATGAACGATGAAGAATGAACAAGGATCAATGATCAATGACGAATGAACGATGAAGAATGAACAAGGATCAATGATCAATGAAGAATGAACGATGAAGAATGAACAAGGATCAATGATCAATGAAGAATGAACGATGAAGAATGAACAAGGATCAATGATCAATGAAGAATGAACAAGGATCAATGATAAATGAAGAATGAACGATGAAGAATGAACAAGGATTAATGGTCAATGACGAACGAACGATGAAGAATGAACAAGGATCAATGATCAATGAAGAATGAACGATGAAGAATGAACAAGGATCAATGATCAATGAAGAATGAACGATGAAGAATGAACAAGGATCAATGGTCAATGACGAATGAACGATGAAGAATGAACAAGGATCAATGATCAATGAAGAATGAACGATGAAGAATGAACAAGGATCAATGATCAATGAAGAATGAACGATGAAGAATGAACAAGGATTAATGATCAATGAAGAATGAACAAGGATCAATGATCAATGAAGAATGAACAAGGATAAATGATCAATGAAGAATGAACGATGAAGAATGAACAAGGATCAATGATCAATGAAGAATGAACGATGAAGAATGAACAAGGATCAATGATCAATGAAGAATGAACGATGAAGAATGAACAAGGATCAATGATCAATGAAGAATGAACGATGAAGAATGAACAAGGATCAATGATCAATGAAGAATGAACGATGAAGAATGAACAAGGATCAATGATCAATGAAGAATGAACGATGAAGAATGAACAAGGATCAATGATCAATGAAGAATGAACAAGGATCAATGATAAATGAAGAATGAACGATGAAGAATGAACAAGGATTAATGGTCAATGACGAATGAACGATGAAGAATGAACAAGGATCAATGATCAATGAAGAATGAACGATGAAGAATGAACAAGGATCAATGATCAATGAAGAATGAACGATGAAGAATGAACAAGGATCAATGGTCAATGAAGAATGAACGATGAAGAATGAACAAGGATCAATGGTCAATGACGAATGAACGATGAAGAATGAACAAGGATCAATGATCAATGAAGAATGAACGATGAAGAATGAACAAGGATCAATGATCAATGAAGAATGAACGATGAAGAATGAACAAGGATTAATGATCAATGAAGAATGAACAAGGATCAATGATCAATTAAGAATGAACAAGGATCAATGATCAATGAAGAATGAACGATGAAGAATGAACAAGGATCAATGATCAATGAAGAATGAACGATGAAGAATGAACAAGGATCAATGATCAATGAAGAATGAACGATGAAGAATGAACAAGGATCAATGGTCAATGACGAATGAACGATGAAGAATGAACAAGGATCAATGATCAATGAAGAATGAACGATGAAGAATGAACAAGGATCAATGATCAATGAAGAATGAACGATGAAGAATGAACAAGGATTAATGATCAATGAAGAATGAACAAGGATCAATGATCAATGAAGAATGAACAAGGATCAATGATCAATGAAGAATGAACGATGAAGAATGAACAAGGATCAATGATCAATGAAGAATGAACGATGAAGAATGAACAAGGATCAATGATCAATGAAGAATGAACGATGAAGAATGAACAAGGATCAATGATCAATGAAGAATGAACGATGAAGAATGAACAAGGATCAATGATCAATGAAGAATGAACGATGAAGAATGAACAAGGATCAATGATCAATGAAGAATGAACAAGGATCAATGATAAATGAAGAATGAACGATGAAGAATGAACAAGGATTAATGGTCAATGACGAATGAACGATGAAGAATGAACAAGGATCAATGATCAATGAAGAATGAACGATGAAGAATGAACAAGGATCAATGATCAATGAAGAATGAACGATGAAGAATGAACAAGGATCAATGATCAATGACGAATGAACGATGAAGAATGAACAAGGATCAATGATCAATGAAGAATGAACGATGAAGAATGAACAAGGATCAATGATCAATGAAGAATGAACGATGAAGAATGAACAAGGATCAATGGTCAATGACGAATGAACGATGAAGAATGAACAAGGATCAATGATCAATGAAGAATGAACGATGAAGAATGAACAAGGATTAATGATCAATGAAGAATGAACGATGAAGAATGAACAAGGATTAATGGTCAATGACGAATGAACGATGAAGAATGAACAAGGATCAATGATTAATGAAGAATGAACGATAAAGAATGCACAAGGATCAATGATCAATGAAGAATGAACGATGAAGAATGAACAAGGATCAATGAAGAATGAACGATAAAGAATGAACAAGGATCAATGATCAATGAAGAATGAACGATGAAGAATGAATAAGGATCAATGATCAATGAAGAATGAACGATGAAGAATGAACAAGGATCAATGGTCAATGACGAATGAACGATGAAGAATGAACAAGTATCAATGATCAATGACGAATGAACGATGAAGAATGCACAAGGCTCAATGATCAATGAAGAATGAACGATGAAGAATGAACAAGGATCAATGGTCAATGACGAATGAACGATGAAGAATGAACAAGGATCAATGATCAATGAAGAATGAACGATGAAGAATGAACAAGGATTAATGATCAATGAAGAATGAACGATGAAGAATGAACAAGGATTAATGGTCAATGACGAATGAACGATGAAGAATGAACAAGGATCAATGATTAATGAAGAATGAACGATAAAGAATGCACAAGGATCAATGATCAATGAAGAATGAACGATGAAGAATGAACAAGGATCAATGAAGAATGAACGATAAAGAATGAACAAGGATCAATGATCAATGAAGAATGAACGATGAAGAATGAACAAGGATCAATGATCAATGAAGAATGAACGATGAAGAATGAACAAGGATCAATGGTCAATGACGAATGAACGATGAAGAATGAACAAGTATCAATGATCAATGACGAATGAACGATGAAGAATGCACAAGGCTCAATGATCAATGAAGAATGAACGATGAAGAATGAACAAGGATCAATGATCAATGAAGAATGAACGATGAAGAATGAACAAGGATTAATGATCAATGAAGAATGAACAAGGATCAATGATCAATGAAGAATGAACAAGGATCAATGATCAATGAAGAATGAACGATGAAGAATGAACAAGGATCAATGATCAATGAAGAATGAACGATGAAGAATGAACAAGGATCAATGATCAATGAAGAATGAACAAGGATCAATGATAAATGAAGAATGAACGATGAAGAATGAACAAGGATTAATGGTCAATGACGAATGAACGATGAAGAATGAACAAGGATCAATGATCAATGAAGAATGAACGATGAAGAATGAACAAGGATCAATGATCAATGAAGAATGAACGATGAAGAATGAACAAGGATCAATGATCAATGACGAATGAACGATGAAGAATGAACAAGGATCAATGATCAATGAAGAATGAACGATGAAGAATGAACAAGGATCAATGATCAATGAAGAATGAACGATGAAGAATGAACAAGGATCAATGGTCAATGACGAATGAACGATGAAGAATGAACAAGGATCAATGATCAATGAAGAATGAACGATGAAGAATGAACAAGGATTAATGATCAATGAAGAATGAACGATGAAGAATGAACAAGGATTAATGGTCAATGACGAATGAACGATGAAGAATGAACAAGGATCAATGATTAATGAAGAATGAACGATAAAGAATGCACAAGGATCAATGATCAATGAAGAATGAACGATGAAGAATGAACAAGGATCAATGAAGAATGAACGATAAAGAATGAACAAGGATCAATGATCAATGAAGAATGAACGATGAAGAATGAACAAGGATCAATGATCAATGAAGAATGAACGATGAAGAATGAACAAGGATCAATGGTCAATGACGAATGAACGATGAAGAATGAACAAGTATCAATGATCAATGACGAATGAACGATGAAGAATGCACAAGGCTCAATGATCAATGAAGAATGAACGATGAAGAATGAACAAGGATCAATGGTCAATGACGAATGAACGATGAAGAATGAACAAGGATCAATGATCAATGAAGAATGAACGATGAAGAATGAACAAGGATTAATGATCAATGAAGAATGAACGATGAAGAATGAACAAGGATTAATGGTCAATGACGAATGAACGATGAAGAATGAACAAGGATCAATGATTAATGAAGAATGAACGATAAAGAATGCACAAGGATCAATGATCAATGAAGAATGAACGATGAAGAATGAACAAGGATCAATGAAGAATGAACGATAAAGAATGAACAAGGATCAATGATCAATGAAGAATGAACGATGAAGAATGAACAAGGATCAATGATCAATGAAGAATGAACGATGAAGAATGAACAAGGATCAATGGTCAATGACGAATGAACGATGAAGAATGAACAAGTATCAATGATCAATGACGAATGAACGATGAAGAATGCACAAGGCTCAATGATCAATGAAGAATGAACGATGAAGAATGAACAAGGATCAATGATCAATGAAGAATGAACGATGAAGAATGAACAAGGATCAATGATCAATGAAGAATGAACGATGAAGAATGAACAAGGATCAATGATCAATGAAGAATGAACAAGGATCAATGATAAATGAAGAATGAACGATGAAGAATGAACAAGGATTAATGGTCAATGACGAACGAACGATGAAGAATGAACAAGGATCAATGATCAATGAAGAATGAACGATGAAGAATGAACAAGGATCAATGATCAATGACGAATGAACGATGAAGAATGAACAAGGATCAATGATCAATGAAGAATGAACGATGAAGAATGAACAAGGATCAATGATCAATGAAGAATGAACGATGAAGAATGAACAAGGATCAATGATCAATGACGAATGAACGATGAAGAATGAACAAGGATCAATGATCAATGAAGAATGAACGATGAAGAATGAACAAGGATCAATGATCAATGAAGAATGAACGATGAAGAATGAACAAGGATCAATGGTCAATGACGAATGAACGATGAAGAATGAACAAGGATCAATGATCAATGAAGAATGAACGATGAAGAATGAACAAGGATTAATGATCAATGAAGAATGAACGATGAAGAATGAACAAGGATTAATGGTCAATGACGAATGAACGATGAAGAATGAACAAGGATCAATGATTAATGAAGAATGAACGATAAAGAATGCACAAGGATCAATGATCAATGAAGAATGAACGATGAAGAATGAACAAGGATCAATGAAGAATGAACGATAAAGAATGAACAAGGATCAATGATCAATGAAGAATGAACGATGAAGAATGAACAAGGATCAATGATCAATGAAGAATGAACGATGAAGAATGAACAAGGATCAATGGTCAATGACGAATGAACGATGAAGAATGAACAAGGATCAATGATCAATGACGAATGAACGATGAAGAATGCACAAGGCTCAATGATCAATGAAGAATGAACGATGAAGAATGAACAAGGATTAATGGTCAATGACGAATGAACGATGAAGAATGAACAAGGATCAATGATTAATGAAGAATGAACGATAAAGAATGCACAAGGATCAATGATCAATGAAGAATGAACGATGAAGAATGAACAAGGATCAATGAAGAATGAACGATAAAGAATGAACAAGGATCAATGATCAATGAAGAATGAACGATGAAGAATGAACAAGGATCAATGATCAATGAAGAATGAACGATGAAGAATGAACAAGGATCAATGGTCAATGACGAATGAACGATGAAGAATGAACAAGTATCAATGATCAATGACGAATGAACGATGAAGAATGCACAAGGCTCAATGATCAATGAAGAATGAACGATGAAGAATGAACAAGGATCAATGATCAATGAAGAATGAACGATGAAGAATGAACAAGGATCAATGATCAATGAAGAATGAACGATGAAGAATGAACAAGGATCAATGATCAATGAAGAATGAACAAGGATCAATGATAAATGAAGAATGAACGATGAAGAATGAACAAGGATTAATGGTCAATGACGAACGAACGATGAAGAATGAACAAGGATCAATGATCAATGAAGAATGAACGATGAAGAATGAACAAGGATCAATGATCAATGAAGAATGAACGATGAAGAATGAACAAGGATCAATGGTCAATGACGAATGAACGATGAAGAATGAACAAGGATCAATGATCAATGAAGAATGAACGATGAAGAATGAACAAGGATCAATGATCAATGAAGAATGAACGATGAAGAATGAACAAGGATTAATGATCAATGAAGAATGAACAAGGATCAATGATCAATGAAGAATGAACAAGGATCAATGATCAATGAAGAATGAACGATGAAGAATGAACAAGGATCAAAGATCAATGAAGAATGAACGATGAAGAATGAACAAGGATCAATGATCAATGAAAAATGAACGATGAAGAATGAACAAGGATCAATGATCAATGAAGAATGAACGATGAAGAATGAACAAGGATCAATGATCAATGAAGAATGAACGATGAAGAATGAACAAGGATCAATGATCAATGAAGAATGAACGATGAAGAATGAACAAGGATCAATGATCAATGAAGAATGAACAAGGATCAATGATAAATGAAGAATGAACGATGAAGAATGAACAAGGATTAATGGTCAATGACGAATGAACGATGAAGAATGAACAAGGATCAATGATCAATGAAGAATGAACGATGAAGAATGAACAAGGATCAATGATCAATGAAGAATGAACGATGAAGAATGAACAAGGATCAATGGTCAATGAAGAATGAACGATTAAGAATGAACAAGGATTAATGTTCAATGACGAATGTACGATGAAGAATGAACAAGGATCAATGATCAATGAAGAATGAACGAAGAAGAATGAACAAGGATTAATGGTCAATGACAATTGAACGATGAAGAATGAACAAGGATCAATGATCAATGAAGAATGAACGATGAAGAATGAACAAGGATCAATGATCAATGAAGAATGAACGATGAAAAATGAACAAGGATCAATGATCAATGACGAATGAACGATGAAGAATGAACAAGGATCAATGATCAATGAACAATGAACGATGAAGAATGAACAAGGATCAATGATCAATGAAGAATGAACGATGAAGAATGATCAAGGATCAATGATCAATGAAGAATGAACGATGAAGAATGAACAAGGATCAATGGTCAATGACGAATGAACGATGAAGAATGAACTAGGATCAATGATCAATGAAGAATGAACGATGAAGAATGAACAAGGATCAATGATCAATTAAGAATGAACGATGAAGAATGAACAAGGATTAATGGTCAATGACGAATGAACGATGAAGAATGAACAAGGATCAATGATCAATGAAGACTGAACGATGAAGAATGAACAAGGATCAATGATCATTGAAGAATGAACGATGAAGAATGAACAAGGTTCAATGGTCAATGAAGAATGAACGATGAAGAATGAACAAGGATCAATGATCAATGAAGAATGAACGATGAAGAATGAACAAGGATCAATGATCAATGAAGAATGAACGATGAAGAATGAACAAGGATTAATGATCAATGAAGAATGAATAAGGATCAATGATCAATGAAGAATGAACGATGAAGAATGAACAAGGATCAATGATCAATGAAGAATGAACGATGAAGAATGAACAAGGATCAATGATCATTGAAGAATGAACGATGAAGAATGAACAAGGTTCAATGGTCAATGAAGAATGAACGATGAAGAATGAACAAGGATCAATGATCAATGAAGAATGAACGATGAAGAATGAACAAGGATCAATGATCAATGAAGAATGAACGATGAAGAATGAACAAGGATCAATGATCAATGAAGAATGAACAAGGATCAATGATAAATGAAGAATGAACGATGAAGAATGAACAAGGATTAATGGTCAATGACGAATGAACGATGAAGAATGAACAAGGATCAATGATCAATGAAGAATGAACGATGAAGAATGAACAAGGATCAATGATCAATGAAGAATGAACGATGAAGAATGAACAAGGATCAATGGTCTATGAAGAATGAACGATTAAGAATGAACAAGGATTAATGTTCAATGACGAATGTACGATGAAGAATGAACAAGGATCAATGATCAATGAAGAATGAACGAAGAAGAATGAACAAGGATTAATGGTCAATGACAATTGAACGATGAAGAATGAACAAGGATCAATGATCAATGAAGAATGAACGATGAAGAATGAACAAGGATCAATGATCAATGAAGAATGAACGATGAAAAATGAACAAGGATCAATGATCAATGACGAATGAACGATGAAGAATGAACAAGGATCAATGATCAATGAACAATGAACGATGAAGAATGAACAAGGATCAATGATCAATGAAGAATGAACGATGAAGAATGATCAAGGATCAATGATCAATGAAGAATGAACGATGAAGAATGAACAAGGATCAATGGTCAATGACGAATGAACGATGAAGAATGAACAAGGATCAATGATCAATGAAGAATGAACGATGAAGAATGAACAAGGATCAATGATCAATGAAGAATGAACGATGAAGAATGAACAAGGATCAATGATCATTGAAGAATGAACGATGAAGAATGAACAAGGTTCAATGGTCAATGAAGAATGAACGATGAAGAATGAACAAGGATCAATGATCAATGAAGAATGAACGATGAAGAATGAACAAGGATCAATGATCAATGAAGAATGAACGATGAAGAATGAACAAGGATCAATGATCAATGAAGAATGAACGATGAAGAATGAACAAGGATCAATGATCAATGAAGAATGAACGATGAAGAATGAACAAGGATCAATGATCATTGAAGAATGAACGATGAAGAATGAACAAGGTTCAATGGTCAATGAAGAATGAACGATGAAGAATGAACAAGGATCAATGATCAATGAAGAATGAACGATGAAGAATGAACAAGGATCAATGATCAATGAAGAATGAACGATGAAGAATGAACAAGGATTAATGATCAATGAAGAATGAATAAGGATCAATGATCAATGAAGAATGAACGATGAAGAATGAACAAGGATCAATGATCAATGAAGAATGAACGATGAAGAATGAACAAGGATCAATGATCATTGAAGAATGAACGATGAAGAATGAACAAGGTTCAATGGTCAATGAAGAATGAACGATGAAGAATGAACAAGGATCAATGATCAATGAAGAATGAACGATGAAGAATGAACAAGGATCAATGATCAATGAAGAATGAACGATGAAGAATGAACAAGGATCAATGATCAATGAAGAATGAACAAGGATCAATGATAAATGAAGAATGAACGATGAAGAATGAACAAGGATTAATGGTCAATGACGAATGAACGATGAAGAATGAACAAGGATCAATGATCAATGAAGAATGAACGATGAAGAATGAACAAGGATCAATGATCAATGAAGAATGAACGATGAAGAATGAACAAGGATCAATGGTCTATGAAGAATGAACGATTAAGAATGAACAAGGATTAATGTTCAATGACGAATGTACGATGAAGAATGAACAAGGATCAATGATCAATGAAGAATGAACGAAGAAGAATGAACAAGGATTAATGGTCAATGACAATTGAACGATGAAGAATGAACAAGGATCAATGATCAATGAAGAATGAACGATGAAGAATGAACAAGGATCAATGATCAATGAAGAATGAACGATGAAAAATGAACAAGGATCAATGATCAATGACGAATGAACGATGAAGAATGAACAAGGATCAATGATCAATGAAGAATGAACGATGAAGAATGATCAAGGATCAATGATCAATGAAGAATGAACGATGAAGAATGAACAAGGATCAATGGTCAATGACGAATGAACGATGAAGAATGAACAAGGATCAATGATCAATGAAGAATGAACGATGAAGAATGAACAAGGATCAATGATCAATGAAGAATGAACGATGAAGAATGAAGAAGGATCAATGATCATTGAAGAATGAACGATGAAGAATGAACAAGGTTCAATGGTCAATGAAGAATGAACGATGAAGAATGAACAAGGATCAATGATCAATGAAGAATGAACGATGAAGAATGAACAAGGATCAATGATCAATGAAGAATGAACGATGAAGAATGAACAAGGATCAATGATCAATGAAGAATGAACGATGAAGAATGAACAAGGATCAATGATCAATGAAGAATGAACGATGAAGAATGAACAAGGATCAATGATCAATGAAGAATGAACGTTGAAGAATGAACAAGTATCAATGATCAATGAAGAATGAATGATGAAGAATGAACAAGGATCAATGATCAATTAAGAATGAACGATGAAGAATGAACAAGGATTAATGGTCAATGACGAATGAACGATGAAGAATGAACAAGGATCAATGATCAATGAAGAATGAACGATGAAGAATGAACAAGGATCAATGATCATTGAAGAATGAACGATGAAGAATGAACAAGGTTCAATGGTCAATGAAGAACGAACGATGAAGAATGAACAAGGATCAATGATCAATGAAGAATGAACGATGAAGAATGAACAAGGATCAATGATCAATGAAGAATGAACGATGAAGAATGAACAAGGATTAATGATCAATGAAGAATGAACAAGGATCAATGATCAATGAAGAATGAACAAGGATCAATGATCAATGAAGAATGAACGATGAAGAATGAACAAGGATCAATGATCAATGAAGAATGAACGATGAAGAATGAACAAGGATCAATGATCAATGAAGAATGAATGATGAAGAATGAACAACGATCAATGATCAATGAAGAATGAACGATGAAGAATGAACAAGGATCAATGATCAATGAAGAATGAACGTTGAAGAATGAACAAGGATCAATGATCAATGAAGAATGAACGATGAAGAATGAACAAGGATCAATGATCAATGAAGAATGAACAAGGATCAATGATAAATGAAGAATGAACGATGAAGAATGAACAAGGATTAATGGTCAATGACGAATGAACGATGAAGAATGAACAAGGATCAATGATCAATGAAGAATGAACGATGAAGAATGAACAAGGATCAATGATCAATGAAGAATGAACGATGAAGAATGAACAAGGATCAATGGTCAATGACGAATGAACGATGAAGAATGAACAAGGATCAATGATCAATGACGAATGAACGATGAAGAATGCACAAGGCTCAATGATCAATGAAGAATGAACGATGAAGAATGAACAAGGATCAATGATCAATGAAGAATGAACGATGAAGAATGAACAAGGATCAATGATCAATGAAGAATGAACGATGAAGAATGAACAAGGATCAATGATCAATGAAGAATGAACAAGGATCAATGATAAATGAAGAATGAACGATGAAGAATGAACAAGGATTAATGGTCAATGACGAACGAACGATGAAGAATGAACAAGGATCAATGATCAATGAAGAATAAACGATGAAGAATGAACAAGGATCAATGATCAATGAAGAATGAACGATGAAGAATGAACAAGGATCAATGGTCAATGACGAATGAACGATGAAGAATGAACAAGGATCAATGATCAATGAAGAATGAACGATGAAGAATGAACAAGGATCAATGATCAATGAAGAATGAACGATGAAGAATGAACAAGGATTAATGATCAATGAAGAATGAACAAGGATCAATGATCAATGAAGAATGAACAAGGATCAATGATCAATGAAGAATGAACGATGAAGAATGAACAAGGATCAATGATCAATGAAGAATGAACGATGAAGAATGAACAAGGATCAATGATCAATGAAGAATGAACGATGAAGAATGAACAAGGATCAATGATCAATGAAGAATGAACGATGAAGAATGAACAAGGATCAATGATCAATGAAGAATGAACGATGAAGAATGAACAAGGATCAATGATCAATGAAGAATGAACGATGAAGAATGAACAAGGATCAATGATCAATGATGAATGAACAAGGATCAATGATAAATGAAGAATGAACGATGAAGAATGAACAAGGATTAATGGTCAATGACGAATGAACGATGAAGAATGAACAAGGATCAATGATCAATGAAGAATGAACGATGAAGAATGAACAAGGATCAATGATCAATGAAGAATGAACGATGAAGAATGAACAAGGATCAATGGTCAATGAAGAATGAACGATTAAGAATGAACAAGGATTAATGGTCAATGACGAATGAACGATGAAGAATGAACAAGGATCAATGATCAATGAAGAATGAACGATGAAGAATGAACAAGGATTAATGGTCAATGACAATTGAACGATGAAGAATGAACAAGGATCAATGATCAATGAAGAATGAACGATGAAGAATGAACAAGGATCAATGATCAATGAAGAATGAACGATGAAAAATGAACAAGGATCAATGATCAATGACGAATGAACGATGAAGAATGAACAAGGATCAATGATCAATGAACAATGAACGATGAAGAATGAACAAGGATCAATGATCAATGAAGAATGAACGATGAAGAATGATCAAGGATCAATGATCAATGAAGAATGAACGATGAAGAATGAACAAGGATCAATGGTCAATGACGAATGAACGATGAAGAATGAACAAGGATCAATGATCAATGAAGAATGAACGATGAAGAATGAACAAGGATTAATGGTCAATGACGAATTAACGATGAAGAATGAACAAGGATCAATGATCAATGAAGAATGAACGATGAAGAATGAACAAGGATCAATGATCATTGAAGAATGAACGATGAAGAATGAACAAGGTTCAATGGTCAATGAAGAATGAACGATGAAGAATGAACAAGGATCAATGATCAATGAAGAATGAACGATGAAGAATGAACAAGGATCAATGATCAATGAAGAATGAACGATGAAGAATGAACAAGGATTAATGATCAATGAAGAATGAACAAGGATCAATGATCAATGAAGAATGAACAAGGATCAATGATCAATGAAGAATGAACGATGAAGAATGAACAAGGATCAATGATCAATGAAGAATGAACGATGAAGAATGAACAAGGATCAATGATCAATGAAGAATGAACGATGAAGAATGAACAAGGATCAATGATCAATGAAGAATGAACGATGAAGAATGAACAAGGATCAATGATCAATGAAGAATGAACGTTGAAGAATGAACAAGGATCAATGATCAATGAAGAATGAACGATGAAGAATGAACAAGGATCAATGATCAATTAAGAATGAACGATGAAGAATGAACAAGGATTAATGGTCAATGACGAATGAACGATGATGAATGAACGATGAAGAATGAACAAGGATCAATGATCATTGAAGAATGAACGATGAAGAATGAACAAGGTTCAATGGTCAATGAAGAATGAACGATGAAGAATGAACAAGGATCAATGATCAATGAAGAATGAACGATGAAGAATGAACAAGGATCAATGATCAATGAAGAATGAACGATGAAGAATGAACAAGGATTAATGATCAATGAAGAATGAACAAGGATCAATGATCAATGAAGAATGAACAAGGATCAATGATCAATGAAGAATGAACGATGAAGAATGAACAAGGATCAATGATCAATGAAGAATGAACGATGAAGAATGAACAAGGATCAATGATCAATGAAGAATGAACGATGAAGAATGAACAACGATCAATGATCAATGAAGAATGAACGATGAAGAATGAACAAGGATCAATGATCAATGAAGAATGAACGTTGAAGAATGAACAAGGATCAATGATCAATGAAGAATGAACGATGAAGAATGAACAAGGATCAATGATCAATGAAGAATGAACAAGGATCAATGATAAATGAAGAATGAACGATGAAGAATGAACAAGGATTAATGGTCAATGACGA